>NW_022196915.1:94127365-94133046 GCF_008632895.1 Mastomys coucha | reverse complement strand
AAGAAAGAAAGAAAGAAAGAAAGAAAGAAAGAAAGGAAAGAAGGAAGGAAGGAAGGAAGGAAGGAAGATGTGTGCTGTCTGTCTCTTAAGAATCAAAGGGCTTGGTCACCAGATGCTGATTCATAGGATAATCAAGAGAGGAAATCTAGGATAAATGACTGGATTGACTTGTAAAATAAAAGACTGGGCTTAAGATCTATCTGCAGGAGATGATATGTAGAGAAAACTTTTAGAATAGCAATGGAGAAGTGCTTGGAAAACTATATCAAGCAGAACATAGAGAGAAAGAGCTGTCTGGAGATCTCTAGAAAAAGCAGATCAGAGAGAAAGAAAACAGAACAGAGAAAAAGCAAGGTGGAAAGCTGTTTTTGGTAGATCATAGGCTGCCAGCTTTCAACTTATGATTTTATTTCCAGTCATTTGCTTTGGACGCTCCCAGACACACCGTCCCCAGAATCTTTTGCCAATCTAAGGTTGGTCCTTGGCAGTATTGCAACTCAGAAGAGCATTCACTTGTATAAATCTATTATGCTGTTTTCAATGAAGGCTACATTCACTGAAGCTTATGTTAGTGGCCGGATTTACCTTTGGGATAAACACAACAGAGGTAAACAATAGGGATCATAAAGTATCAAACTCTTATGAAAGCTGATTACTTTTAACCTTAAGTTTCTACACATTGGTGCCATATGGACATATGACCTGCAATGCTCACTTGAAGCCATTCTTGGCCCCATACGACCCATTAATATTGGTAACATGTAGTGAAACATACTTTACTTAACGAATGAATGCTTAAATAAACTGAAAAAAAAAGGACATAATAATTACTTTGGATTTTAAACTCCATGAATATATCCCATACAAAGTATGAATAAGAAACAAACTGTTATGAGAAAAAATATTTAAACAATTTTATTTTACAAAGTTGATACTTTTCTGAAGTATATACCATTTTATTAAAAGATCTAACATAGAGACATGTGATATCACAGTCTTAAAGTGTCCTATGTTTAGGCATCTAAATTTGGAGTTCCAGAACCCATATGAAAACCCAGACATCATCAGTGGGAGGAGAGGCCCTTGGTCCTATGAAGGCTCTATGCCCCATTGTAGGGGAATGCCAGTGCCAGGAAACAGGAGAGGGTGCATGTATCCCACAGCAAAAAGTATTTGATATAACTACACCCAGAAACAGAGACACACATTAAATAGAAATTACATAGCTGAGAGAGAAACCATATTGCTACAAAATAACATTTAAATTTCTTGTAATTTTGAGGAGTAACTACCAAGTTTTGTATCTCTGATTACTTTCTAAGTACCATAAGCATTTAAAAAATTATATATAACATATTTTATAACTGAATAGCTTGTCATAATATACATGTTTTCTGAATGAACTTAGTGATCAGGTTCCTTGGGCATTCAGTCTTTTATTCATGTCAAATATCAAAAGCAACCATATCTATTCAAGTTGGGATAATTGTACAGGGCAGAGTTGCAGTGTCTCATTGACTCAAACACATTGGTTGCTTATTTTTCAATAAAGAGATTAAAACAGAAGTTTTAAATTTTATGTTCATCTAGATAAATGAAAAAAAAAGCATATTTACTAAAATTAAAGCACTTTTTTAATAACTAGAAAATCCATTAGCTCTTTCTAAGTGGATAACAATTCTGGCATTCATGCAATGTTTTTTAAGAGGAGAAACACATTTATGTTGGGAGAACTATTTATGCTTCCCACTCCTGGTATAAATAACAAGAAGAACACAGATCTCAAACAGATTTACAAAGTACTGATAGATTTTTCTCAGTATTTTAGTATTATATACAAAAGAAGGTCTTTTGTTTCAGTATTCTGTATGTTCAAAGATTTCCAATAATAGGGAACCATTTGAGTTCTTTTCAGAAAGAATGATGCAATTTTCTCTCCCATGACTGTCTAAAGCAGGACCAACCAGGAGCATACAGGACACAAAAGCTGCAGAGCAGCTGGGACAGGGTTCTTCCTGCATCCATCTGCATCCAGGAAGTGGGGCTACTCTGAAGCCCTCTGTGTACAGGTTTTGCCAGGAGAGAGCTGGTCTCCCAGAAGTGTTGACACAAGCTTACAGACCCATAGGAAGAACAAGCTCCAGTGAGAGACATCAAGAACATCTAATGTCAAAGATTACCAGATGGCAAAAGGCAAACACAAGAAAATGTCTTACCAACAGAAACCAAGACTACTTGGCATCATCAGAACCCAGGATTCCCACCACAGCAAGTCCAGGATACCTCAACACACTGGAAAAGCAAGATTCAGATATGAAATCATATCTCATGATGCTGATAAAGGATTTTAAGAAGGACATAAATAACTCCCTTAAAGAATTACAGGAAAATACAAACAAACGGGTGAAAGAATCAAACAAAACCATCCAGGATCAAAAAATGGAAGTAGAAAAAATAAAAAATCACAAAGGGAGACAACTCTGGAGATAGAAAACCTAGGAAAGAAGTCAGGAGCTATAGATGCAAGCATCACCAACAGAATACAAGGGATAGAAAAGAAAATATCATGTGCAGAAGATACCATAGAAAACTTTGACACAAAAATTAAGGAAAATGTAAAATGCAAAAGATCCTAACCTAAAACATCCAGGAAATCCAGGAAACAATGAGAAGGCCAAACCTAAGGATATTATAGAAGAGAGTGAAGATTTCCAACTTAAGGTGCCAGTAAATATTTTCAACAAAATTATAGAAGAAAACTTCCCTAACAATATATATATATATATATATTATACCCATAAACATACAAGAAACCTACAGAACTCCAATTAGATTGGACCAGAAAAGAAATTCCCCCGTCACATAAGAGTCAAAACACCAAATGCACAAAACAAACAAAGAATATTAAAAGCAGTAAGGGAAAAATGTCAAGTAACATATAAAAGAAGACCTATCAGAATTATACCAGACTTCTCACCAGAGACTATAAAAGATAGAAGATTGTGGGTTGATGTCATACAGACCCTAAGAGAACAAAAATGCCAGCCCAGACTACTATACCCAGCAAAACTCTCAATCACCATAGATGGAGAAACCAAAGTTCCATGACAAAACCAAATTTACAGAATATATTTCCACAAATCCAGCCCTTCAAAGGGTAATACATGGAAAACTTCAACACAAGGAGAGAAATTACTACTAGTAAAAGCAAGAAAGTAATCTTTTAACAAAACTAAAAGGAACTAATCACATGAACAGAATTCTAATTCTAACAACAAAAATAACAGGAAGCAACAATTAATTTTCCTTAATATCTCTTAATATCAATGGACTCAATTCCCCAATAAAAAGACATAGACTATCAGACTTGGTATGTAAACAGAACCCAACATTTTGTTGCATACAGGATACCTACACACTACCTCAGAGTAAAAGACTGGTAAATAAGTCTCAAAGAAAATGGTCCCAAGAAAAAAGCCAGAGTAGCCATTCTAATATCGAATAAAATCGACTTTCAATGTAAATAAATCAAAAAAGATAAGAAGGAATACTTCATACTCCTGAAAGGTAAAATCTACCAAGATGAATTCTCAATTCTGATACTCTATGCTCCAAATGCAAGGGCATCCACATTTATAAAAGATACTTTATTAAAGTTCAAACCAACATTGCACTGCCCATAATAATAGTGGGAGACTTCAACATCCCACTCTCATCAATGGGCAGGTCATGAAAACAGAAACTAAACAGAGACAGAGTGAAACTAACATAAGTTATGAAACAAATGGATTTAACAGATATCTATAGAACTTTTTATCCTAAAACAAAAGGATATACCTTCTCCTCAGCACCTTATGGTACCTTCTCCAAAATTGAACATATAATTCATCACAAAACAGGTCTCAACTGGTACAAGAAGTTTGAAATAATCCTATGTATCCTATAAGATCACCATGGACTAAGGCTGGTCCTCAATAACAACATAAACAATAGAAAGCCCACATTCATATGGGAGCTGAGCAACATTCAACTCAATGATAACTTGGTCAAGGAAGAAATAAAGAAATTAAAGACTTTTTTAGAGTTTAATGCAAATGAGCCACAACATACCCAATCTTATGTGACACAACAAAAGCAGTCTTAAAAGGAAAAATTCTAGCTCTGAGTGTATCTAAAAAGAAACTGGTGAGAGCATACACCAGCAATTTGACAACACATCTGAAAGCTCTAGAACAAAAGAAGCAAATTCACCCAAGAGGAGTAGATGGCAGGAAATAATCAAACTCAGGGCTGGTATCAACCAAATGGAAACTTCAAAAGCCTATACTCAAAAAAACTTGAAAACCTGGATGAAATGGACAATTTTCTAGACAGATACTAGGTACCAAAGTTAAATCAAGATCAGATAAATGATCTAACCAGTCCTATACTTCCTAAAGAAATAGAAACAGTCATTAATAGTCTCCCAACCAAAAAATGCCCAGAATCAGATGGGTTTAGTGCAGAGTTCTATCAGACCTTCAAAGAAGATCTAATACCAAAATCCTCAAACTATTTCACAAAATAGAAATAGATGGTACTCTACCTAATTCATTATATGAAGCCACCATTACTCTGATACCTAAACCATAGAAAGACCAAACAAAGAAAGAGTATGTCAGACCAAATTTCTCTTGTGAATATCAATGCAAAAGTATTCAATTAAATTCTCACAAACTAAATCCATCAATATATCAAAATGATCACTCATCATGATCAAGTAGGCTTCATCCCAGGGATTCAGAGATGGTTCAATATATGGAAATCTATCAACATAATCCACTATATAAACAAACTCAAAAAATGATATGATCATCTCATTAGATTCTGAGAAAGCATTTGACAAAATCCAACACCCCTTCATGATAAAAGTCTTGGATAGATCAGGAATTCAAGGCCCATATTAAACATAGTAAAAGGAATGTACAGCAAACCAGTAGCTAACATCAAACTTAATGAAGCAGAGACTGAAGGAAGGGCCATCTGGGGACCACCCCACCTGGGGATCCATCCTGTCTGCTTACACCAAACCTCAACACTGTTGCTGTTGCCAAGAGGTGCTTGCTAACAGGAACCTGGTATGACTCTTCCTTGGGAAGTCTGGCCATCAACTGATCAATGCAGATGTGGATGCTTGGAGCCAATCATCAGACTGAGCTCAGGGACCCAGGTGGGGGAACTGGAGGAAGGACTGGAGGAGCAAAGGGGGACTACAACCACATAGGAAGAACAATGTCACTTGGCCAGACCTCCCAGTGCTCCCAGGGACTAGACCACCAACTAAGGAGTATACAGCGAGCAATCCTCATCTCCAGATACATATATAGCAGATGATGGCCTTGTCTGACATCAGTGGGAGGTGAGTTCCTTGGTCCTGAGGAGGTTTGATGACCCAGGGTAGGGGAGTGCTAGAGTGGGGGGAGTGTGTGGGTGAATCTTTAGTACATTCATAGAAGCAAATGGGAAGGGAGAGAGGGTGGATGGGATGGAGAGGTTGTGGAAGGGCAACTGGGAATAACTAATAAAAATATAATAATGATCGTGATATAAACTCACTATGAATAGTTTCTCTACATTTGATTCATGATACTATATTTGCTATTGATTTGAAAAGGATAATATATATATATATATATATATAT
>NW_022196915.1:94111937-94127355 GCF_008632895.1 Mastomys coucha | reverse complement strand
TATATATATACATATATATATATGTTGAAGGAGAAAATTGGTGATAGCCAGAGGAGGACGTAGCTCTTTGTGCTTAGTGCCATGCCTGGACTGGTAGTCCATGGGTCTATAAGAAAGAAAGCTGAGAAAGCCCTGAGGAATCAGCTAGAGGGAGGAGCACACCTCCATACTGGCTTATGTTTCTGCATAGGGTCCTGTCCTTACTTCCTCCAAGGATGACCTGTAAGCCAAAAACTCTCTTTTGGCCACAATCTGTTTTTGGTGTTTCATCCTACAATAGAGACCCTTACTAAGACACATAGTTATCTATGTTCATTTTGCTTCTTCAATCACATTATCCAGAAATTGGAAACACATATACGTTCATCAACTGATGAGTGCGTGGTACAGTTACAAAATAGAATATCGATTACCTATTAAGAAATTTGAAATTTGTACATGAATGGATGGAACAAGAAGCAATCATACTACAAGAGATAACTCAAACTCAAGAGAATAAATATTTCATACATCACCTCATATGTAGATTTTAGATTTATTATTATTTATTATTATTTTATTTATTTATATTTAATGTTGCCCCCACCCTGGTCCCCCCTCCTGGAATTCTTCATCCCATTCCCCCTTCCTTTTTCCTCTGAGATGGTGGCCCACCAAGAACATCCCCCTTTCCTGGGGCATCAATTTTCTACAGAATTAGGCACATCCTCTCCCACTGAGTCCAGAAAGTCAGTCCTCTGCTACATACGTGTCAGGGGTCATGGACCAGCCCATGTCTGCTCTTTGGTTGATGGCTTGGTCTCTGGGAGATCCCAGGAGTCTGGGTTACTTGACACTGCTAGTCATCCTATGGGGTTGCCATCTCCTTTAGATCCTTCAATCCTTCCTCCAGTGTTCCATAGAGGTCCCCCAACCTTGGTCCAATAGTTGCCTGCAAGTATCTGCATTTGTCTCACTTAGCTGCTGGTAGAGCCTCTCAGAGGACATTCATGTTAGCCTTGTGTCATGCATGTTCTTTGGGGTTTGGAATACTTCACTCAGAATGATATTTTCTAGTTCCATCCATGTGCCTGCAACATTCCATGAATTTCTTGTGGCTTTTATTTTTAATATTCTTTTCTTTTCATAATGGTATGAACTTAGAAGTTTTAGAAAGTTGAAGAAAATGCTACATTTCTATGAATATATATGTTCATATAACTATATATTTATAGTCTGAGGCCCCTGGCACATAAGTACTAGAGGACTACCTTGTCTGGCATTAGTGAAAGACATTTTGCCTAATCCTGTAGAGATTTGATGCCCCAGGGAAGGGTGATGCCTGAGGGGGTAATGCTCTAAGAGGGAAGCACCCTCTCAAAGGTGAAGGGGAAGAAAGTTGGGATGAAGCATTCTGAGAGGGGGCCAAGGAGGGAGGGGGAAACATTGTGGATATAAATATATAAAATAATTAATAAAGTAAAAGAAACACTTTAAGAGCCAGGGTACTAAGACATCTCTTGGTAGACAGTTTTCTCTCTCTCTTTTTTTTTTCCTTTTTTTTTTTTTTTAATTTGTATTTTTGAGACAGTTTCTCTGTGTAGCTCTGGGAGTCCTGGAACTCACTCTGTAGACCAGGCTCACCTTGAACTCAGAAATCTACCTGCCTTTGCTTCCCAAGTGCAGGATTAAAAGCATTTTCTATATAAGCAAGAGAACAGTACCCATGAAATTTCAACAATATGGTACCCAAATAACACCTTATATTTACAACATCAATTGACATCCCAATGTAGATGAAGGAAAATCTCACAAAGTTGCACCTCTAGAGAAAGATCAACAGTTTAGTAATTACTACTGAGAGAAGGAGAATCAGTCTGTCCTAAGAAAAAGCCCATTAATTGGTTAAAATTGATATCACATGCACAGCCCCAGAATCATACCATAAAACCAAAACTAAATTGACTAAGGAAGTTGTATTTATATATTATATCAGTGTATCCACATAATAATAAATAACAGAAATAAGAAAACAACAGAAGTAATACATATGCATATATAATATATACATATGATATATTAATTGTACTAGACATATATATAATACAAGGTATATCCATAAAATGTTGCTTTTTATGGCAAAATTCTATTAAATAATATATAAAAACAGAATTTATATATCTATTCATATAAAGTGCCATGTATATCCATAAATACAAAGTGCCACAGTAAATCAAAACTAATAATAATAATAATAATAATAATAATAATAATAGTAATAATAATAATGCAGGTTCATCTGAACATGACATTAGATTTCTTCAATTCATTAGATATTTAATAAAATATTTGTTTTCCTGTGGATCTTCTAGAGCATTTCAATTTTCTGAGCTATTAAATGAGATATATGAATACCAAAAAAAATAATTAAAGAAATAAAGATAAAAGAATGCTGTCTTCAGTGACCTCTAGTATAGATAGTACCTCCTCACTCAGTTTGAAGCTAGGCCTTATGAGCATCTTATGGTATTCCTCCCTTGCTAAATTAATAGGTAGCAAAATCAGTGTTACAAGTCGTGAGTGTGAGATAAAAATCAACACCCCTTTCAAACTTGAGTTCAGCCTTATAAGGCACTTGGAATTACAATAGTCAGTGTACATAGCCATTTTGGTGATTGCATTTTTACATGAGTCCATAAGGATTATCTTACTAATTTTAGTATTCACAATGTTTAGCTCTTCAAGGTTTAAAAGGATTATAGAAAAGCATTCTTAGACTTTGGAAACCCCATGAGTATCAGTACCACTGTTAAGTATTAACTTACCATTTAATACCGTACTACTATATGATTAGACAGAGTAAGTGGGGCATCTATATCATTATGGCAACACACGTCATATATCTGTCACTTCACCGGCCATTTATCAAGCCCTGTTAAGGGTTATTTTCCAAACCACTTCAGATTTATAATTTTTGTTATCCTCGGCAAATTAATCCCACACATACATTTGTCTGTTATATAAGCCATGAAGGAATTCTGAATTATGGTACCTCTATAAATGGTAATTTTGGAAGACAGATTAAAGCCTTAGGGTGATTCGTCAGAGAAAGGGGCAACTCGTCCAGTTCCATGATTAAAATCTAGACATGAAGCTGCGAATTACTAGGCTCTATTTGTAGCTTTGCTATCAATTTGCTGTAAGAATTTTAGCAAGAGTTCCCCCCCCCCCCCTGGAATCAGTTTTCAGATATAGGCTAAAGCAAAATAATATAGAGATTTTCAAAACCCAAGACCAGAAATCATTTTACTTCTTAAAAATATTACATATTTTATTACAGAGATCCTTTTGAGTGTTTGAATAAATCACAATCAAACAAATATATTATGCCAGCTGAAGAAATGTATAAGTATCTTGTATACGTTTAATATACGTTTAAATGTTGTTCAAATAGGCAATAAGACTGTCAGTGCATGTTTGGATATTGTTATATTCAGTAGAAATTTTTACACTGCTTAAATTATTTATGAGATTGTGATAGTACTTAGACACTAAGAGAGCATCCAGAAAAATTGCTAATATCTGTATTCACATTACATCTTTTTTATGTTTTACATTTGTGCCTCCATTTGGAGCATGACAGATCTCTGTCCCTCCTCTTCTAGTATTTTACTGTCAATTCTGCCCCAGCTGCAAGTAATTGTGTCTCCAAATCCATGTAACAGAGATATCTTAGGATGCTTTCTTCTACTTCTTGCTTATTTTATTGGTTTCTAAATCTTTTAAAAATTCTTAAATAATTTACAGGCCTTTCTATTCAAACAAAACTCATACTGAGTTCTGAGTGAAATTAAACTACAGAAATGTATAGGGAATCATCTGAATCAGTTTCCCATTATTCAATCCAAAAAAATAGTTCCTATATGTTTATTTATATACAAGAAAAACATTTATTCTAAATAAACAGAATCCTTTTTTACAGTTATTGTCATCACTTTCCTTTTTTTAGTAGTGAAAATAAGGTATGTTGAAATTCTCTCTCTCTCTCTCTCTCTCTCTCTCTCTCTCTCTCTCTCTCTCTCTCTCTCTCTGTCTCTCTCTCTCTCTGTCTCCTTCTCTCTCTCAAAGTGAGTTCTGTGCCCCAGTGTAGGGGAATGCCAGGGCCAGAAAGTGGGAGAGGGCGGGGTGGCAGGCATGGGGAGGGGGGAGGCAACAGGGGTTTGTTTTTGTTTGTTTTTTTGTTTTTTGGAGGGGAAACTGGGAATGGAGAAATTCGCATGTAAATAAAGAAAATATCTAAAATAAAAAAAAAGTAATATAAGTTAACTTGAAATTGAAATGCATGATTATGGCAACTGTTTAAAAGTCCTAATTACGTTTCAGGCTGAAACACTGTTGGCCTATAGAAGAACTGCGGATTGCTTCTGTCAGAACTCTCCCTACCAAGTTGAGGATAAAGATTACTTTTTCTGTCTATATTTAATTAAATGAGGCTGGCCCACATCTTGAAGTGTAGTCATTTTAATCAAAGTAGACTTATTGAGGTGCTAATTTCATCAAAAATTATGTTCACTGAAGTAACTATAATAAAATGATACCCAAATGTGTGGATACTGAGGCCCTACTTACGTGATAAGTCAGTCACGTTCTACACTGCCCATGTCTGTGCTGATCATTTCTCAGGGACTCTCTCTTAAATAGTGAATATAGTACTGTGATATGAGTACTATTATCTTCATTTCACATTTTCTAAATTGGCTCAATGTCATAGCCTTCATAGACCACCCTTTCCTTTCGTGTTCTCATATTTAAAATAGAATAAAAAAACTAAAAATGTCTATTAAAAAAAGTAGAAACAATTGAAGAAAAACAATACCTTCAAAATACTTCAAAATACAAGAACAGTGGTTACAGGCTAAGGACTTCATCACTTTTGTTAATATTTTATTAGGCAGCATGTAAGCAGTCCTACTGATAGCGATCCAAAGTACTATGAACTAATTTAAGTGCCAAATATTCTGAAGCTTCCATTTTGCAATTTTCAAGGTAAGTTTGTGTTAAATTTATAGAATAGAAAATTTAGTCTTTTAATGTGTTCAAATAAATTAATTTTTGTGTGTTTTTTTCAAGACAGGGTTTCTCTGTGTAGCCCTGGCTGTCATGGAACTCACTCTGTAGACCAGGCAGGCTGTCTTGGAACTCAGAAATCAACCTGCCTCTGCCTCCCAACTGCTCGGCTATGAATTTTTATTATTCACAAAACATGCAATTACCTTTATCTAGCTCAACAGTGGAATCATTAGTTTATAACTTAGCTTATCTATTATCAGTTACTCACTACTAAGCCTTGTCAACACCTACTTGACTTATTAAATTTACACATTTAGATATTTCTATACAAGCCATATCATATAAATTGGATCACTTATTAATATCTGTTTCTTTTAATACCATAATTTTTCAACAGTAACCTATCATATAGCATATTTTAGTATCTTTATTAGTCAGTGCTCTCTAGAGTAACAGAACATATTAATGAATATTTTCTTTTATGTAGAAATGGGATCTATTAGAATCACTTATAGGCTGGAGTCACACTAAAGGCAAGTATTTTCTCATGCTCACAAAGACATACACACACATGAGAGAGAAAGACAGAGAGAGGGGGAAAAAGAGAGGGGAGAGAGAGAGACACAGAGAGTGACAGAGACTGAGACAGAGAGAGAGAGAAAGAGAGAGACACAGAGAGAGAGACAGAGACAGAGACAGAGAGAGAGACAGAGAGAGAGAGATTTTCCAGGACAGTTTTACAGACGCAGGTTGCATAAGAAGACAGAGGGATCCAGGGAATGAGAAGGAGCTAGAAGATTATGACATATTGACAGAGTTAGTTTGAGACCAAGCAGAACAATTCAGTGAAAGGTCAAGAAAAGCCAGATTGAACCAGTCAGCTTGGAGTAAAGATTGATACAGAACAGCAGAGTTGAATTCAGAAAGAGCTTGAAATGCTAGGTTTATTCAAAAGTAAGCCTCCAAGACAACAATTACCCCTGGCAAATAAAAATTAATTTTATAGTTCTGTGTGAGGTGGAATAATAAAAATTAATATTATTGATTACAATATGTGGGAAACTTTTTATTGTTAGATTTGAGATCAGTAAGTAATTAGACTAGAGAGAAAATAACTAAAATTACTCAGTAAGAAGGTAATGTCTTCTTACAATTTTTCATATTATTGACCCATCTCATGTTTAAAAAATCTTCAAGGAATTGTATCTGATTTAGATTTATTGATTGTCTATATATTATCTCATTATAATTTGAAATATGTCTTTTAGTAATTTATCCAGTGTGCTCATTTAAAGTATGTGATACCCTCAGTCTTTTTTCTTAAGTGTGGTTAAGATAATCAGCGTTACTCCACTGAAGCAAACTGGTTATCAATCCTAGTAGTGAGGAGTTGCAAATAGCTTCTTGGTTGAGATCAGGACTGTGTATGTGTATTTTTACTTCTCCTTAGTGTTTTGTCTGGATTGATTTTGTACAGGTCTTGTGCATGTTGTCAGAATCTTTGCAAGCTTGTATTTTGGTCAGCTCTTCTCTATCTAGGAATCTATATTAGTACATACACACACAGATAGATAGATAGATAGATAGATAGATAGATAGATAGATAGATAGATAGATAGATAGGTAGATAGGGATGTATATATATATATATATATATATATATATATATATATATATATATATATATATATATATATATATATATATATATATATATATATATATATATATATATATATATACACATATATGGAATAATCCACCAGAAATTCCTCTTACAACATTACTCCCTCCTCTGATTAACTGATCTCTGAGAGTTGAAGAGTAAGTTGTGATAAAGATAAACCATTAATACCTGAGTACTCCAAGGTACTACTCCACAATTGTTCAATTGTTAGTCTCTGTGTTAATTACGATTTACTTGAATAAGACATTTCTCTGACAAAAGCTGAATGATTCTTTGATCTATGACTGAGAAATATAAGTCATTATATTGTAGTATTTACTTAGTAGAATAATAGTAGTAGACTTTGCCTAGGGAATATTTCCATGACATATTCATCTGTGTTAGCCTATTAAAAGTGCCATATATGTGTTGCATCTTATGAACATGTTCTTAAATCCAGTCAAAAATGGTATGTCCACTTCATAAGGTTTGTACGATTATGGCACTATGCATATAACTTTCAGATGGTTTGCAAATTTAGCTCTGAAGTTTTGTAACTGAGTGGGATTTATTGTATTTCCTCCTCCTACATTGTATATAGTAACCAGAAACTCTATGAATACCAGTCAGTGCATCTGGGGTTTCGACTTAAGTACTTATTTTCAGGTTTTTTTGTTTGTTTGTTTTTCATGTTCAAAGACATAAGTATGTCTCATCTTTATCAACAGCGTTTTTCCATTAGTTGTAAAGATTAACCTATAGTGCTGTCAATCTCTTGAAATCCTTGAGAGAGTTTGTTAAAGCCCTTTGGCCAATTACCATTTCTTATACTGGGACTTTTATTAATGTCATTTTATCTTTCTGTAGATATTCCCAGTAAAAACTTTGTCTTTTTGCTTAGAAGTGAGTAAGTTATTAATTCTTATACTTATCCAGGAAGGAAACTGTGTTAATTCCTATTCGGAACTCCACCTTTCTAGTGAAACATCAGGATAATTTAATAATCTGATAATCTGTTGCTGTTGGCCATGTGTCCATTATATCTACTCATGGACACAGTTTGAATTATCTTTTCTTATAATTTTAATCAGCCTGTAATATTTCTTTGACATTTTTCTGTATATTGAATAGCCTTTTTGTATTTTTTATTGGATATTTTATTTATGTACATTTAAATGTTATCCCCTTTCTAGGTTTCCAATTTGGAAACACCTTATCCCATCCCCCAAACCCCCTCCCCATTTCTATGAGGGTACTCTGACATACACACACTCACTCCTGTCTCCCAACCCTGGCATTCGTTTACACTGGGGCACTGAGCCTTCACAGGACCAAGGGCCTCTCCTCCCATTGATGCCTGACAAGGCCACCCTCTGCTTCATATGAGGCTGGAGCCATGGGTCCCTCCATGTGTGGTGGCTTAGTTCTTAGGAGCTCTGGTGGGAGGGGTCTGGGTGGTTGATATAGTTGTTCTTTCTATGGGTTGCAAAGCCCTTCAGCTTCTTCAGTCCTTTCTCTAACCCCTCCATGGGGAACCCTGTGCTCAGCCCAGTGGTTGACTGCAAGCATCTGCCTCTGTATTTGTTAGGCTCTGGCAGAACTTTTCAGGAGATAGCTATATCAGACTCCTGTCAGCAAGCACTTTTTGGCATCTGCAAAAGTGTGGGTTTGGTGTCTTCATATACGACGGATCCCTAAGTGGGGCAGTCTCTGGACAGCCTTTCTTTCAGTCTCTGCTCAATACTTCCTCTATACTTTCTCCTGCAAGTATTTTTTTTCCTCTAATAGAAAAGACTGAAGCACCTACACTTTGGTCTTCCTTCTTCATGAGCTTCATGTGATCTATGAATTGTATATTGAGTATTTCAAACTTTTGGGCTAATATCCACTTATCAGTGAGTGCATACCATGTGTGTTCTTTTGTGACTGGGCTACCTCGCTCAGGATGATATTTTCTAGTTCCATCCATTTGCCTTCAAATTTCATGAAGGCATTGGTTTAATAGCTGAGTAGTATTCCATTGTGTAAATGTACCACATTTTCTGTAGCCATTTTTCTGTTGAAAGACATCTTGGTTCTTTCCAGCTTCTGGCTATTATAAACAAGGCTGCTATGAACATAGTGAAGCATGTGCCCTTATTACATGTTGGAGCATCTTCTGGTATATGCACAGGAGTGGTGTAGCTGGGTCCTCAGGTACTACTATGTCCAATTTTCTGAGGGACCACCAGACTGATTTCCGGAGTGGATGTACCAGTTTGTAATAGAGGTGTGTTCTGCTTTCTCCACATCTTTTCCAACATTTACTGTCACCTGAGTTTTGGTCTTAGCCATTCTGACTTATATGAGATAGAATCTCAGGGTTGTTTTGATTTGCATTTCCCTGATGACTAAAGATGTTGCATATTTCTTTAGGTGCTTCTCAGTCATTCAGTATTTATCATCTGAGAATTCTTTGTTTAGCTCTGTACCCCATTTTTAATAGGGATATTTGGTTCTCTGGAGTCTAACTCCTTGAGTTCTTTGTATATATTGGAGATTAGCCCTCTATCACATGTAGGATTAGTAAAGATATTTTCCCAATATATTGGTTACTGTTTTGTCCTATTGACAGTGTCCTTTGACTTACACAAGCTTTGCAATAAAATAAAATGAAGTCCCATTGTTGATTCTTGTTCTCAGAGCATAAGGCATTGATGTGCTCTTCAGGAAAATTTCCCCTGTGCCCATGTGTTCAAGGCTCTTCCCCATTTCCTTTTCTATTAGTTTCAGTGTATCTAGTTTTATGTGGAGGTTCATGATCCACTTGGACTTGAACTTTGTACAAGGAGATAAGAATACCTTGATTTGTGTTCTTCTACATGCTGATCACCAATTGAACCAGCACAATTTGTTGAAAATGCTGTCTTTTTAACCTGAGAGTTTCTCTCTAGCTACTCCCTAACACAAGCCAATCAGGATTTGTCCCATACTTTCAGATTTTCTTTCAGACAGTTTGTGATTGTTCAAGGTTTTGCTTCAGAGCACCCACCTGGAGGCTTACAATAGTCATTCAATTAGATGCTTGCCAGGCAGGGAACCCCCTTGCTCACTCACCATTCCTTATATAACCTTGTCCTACTGAGGGCTCACAACTTCACCTTTCTGTCCTTCTGCATCAGAAGGTGAGCCAGAACTTGAGCTTGAATTAAAGCAACCCTAGTGAAATTATGTCTGAATCTCCTACATAGTGGTCTACCTCTATCTACTTCTTGGTATAAATTCTCTTATAGGTTTGAAGCCTTGTGTTGCATTAAAATGCCTTCTTTGCCCACAAATTTATGTTTCCAAGAAGTCCTAACTTTAACCTTTAAAGGGGTACATATCCTTATTTATTTTCTTCATTGTCAAGGACAAATACAAAAGAAGCTTCTATCTTAGAGTCATAAGAAAACTTAGGAAATGTGCTATCCACAGATTTGGCTTTTACTATGCTAAAAAAATCATATATATTTAGCTTAAAGTGGTTGCTCACTCAGCTAGTAACCTTGCTGCAGCAATGTGAGGACCTGAGTTTCTCTGTGTGGGCTGACAAAAAGAGGATTTCTGGAATTTTCTGGATTTTAGTCAACCTTTTCTACAGGAAAAGAGATAAAAGTTATCTTGAGCCATGCATCAGACATCTTCCTCAGGCTCCAAGAACATACAAGCATACTCACACACAGTTGGGTACACCTCACTCAAACACACATACATAATAATGACATATAAGAAATGTATAGTATGCCACATAAATCATATTACAGCTTTGTGTGTACCCTTAATTTTCCATCAGCAATATGGGATATTTATTGACAGAAAAATGAATTAGGAATTTAACTTTATTATTTACATTAAATATTAGAAAATGTGAATTTATAAGTAAATAAACTCATCCCTAGAAAAGCTATTCTATTTCTCCTTCCCAATGGGATATCCTTGTGGCCCCCATCAAGTCCTTGCTATTTACCTCTCTGTTTCTGTGTATTATAGCATGACTTTTTTTTTTACATCTAATAACCACTTATCAGTGATTACATACAATATTTGTCTTTCTGTGACAGTCTTATCTCACTCAAGTAGATTGTTTCTATCTCCATCCATTTGCCCCCAAATTTCATGGTCCCATTGCTTCTAAGAGCTGAATTGTGTAAGAACTGAATTGTCTAGGAGCTCTGTTGAGTAAATATTATACATTTTCTTGATCCATTCTTCAGTTGGATCAAGGTTCTGCGTATTTTGAATAAACCTACTATGAACATAGTTGAGCAAGTGCCCTTTTCATAGAATGGAACATCCTTAAGGTATATGCTGAGGAGTGGTGTAGCTGGGTCTTGAGGCAGATCAATATCCAATTTCTGAGAAAATGCCATATTGACTTCCAATGTGACTACACAAGTTTGCATTCCCACCTGCAATGCAAGAGTGGTCATCTTGCTCCACATCCTTACCAGAATGAGCTGTCACTGTGGTTTGATCTTAGCCATTCTAAGTTGTAAAATGGAATCTCAAAGTGGTTTTGATTTGCACTTTCCCGATCACTAATAATATTTAAGTGTTTCTTTTCTTTTGGACTTGGGGAAGATGGGCTTGTGAAGATCAAGAATCAGGTTGGAGGAAGAAAGAAGAAAATACTGGAAGAAACAACTAGAATTTGGTAGCATTTCAGGGCTAAGTGAAAACCTAGTGCAATTAAAAATCCATGGTATCTACAAGAGTAATCCCTGCCAAGACTCCTAGTAATAGAGGACACCAGACCTGAATTGGACATCTCGTGTAACAAGGCAAGGCCTCAGATACAGGGATTGGGATACTAAGCAAGCCACAAAACCTTTGACCTACAGTTTGTCCTGCCTGCAGAATACGCTGTGACATGAGCCTAACAGAATAGTCCTCAGAAAACTTCATCCAGCAACTGATGGGAGCAGATAAAGACTGCATAACCCAACGTTAGTCAGAACTCAAAGGGTTCTGCTGAGAAGGGGAAGAAAAGATTGGAGGAACCAGGGGTAGGGTTCAGGGACACATCACAAACTCATGGCCCACAGAATGAATAAACTGAC
Source organism: Mastomys coucha (assembly GCF_008632895.1). Classification (NCBI taxonomy): domain Eukaryota; kingdom Metazoa; phylum Chordata; class Mammalia; order Rodentia; family Muridae; genus Mastomys; species Mastomys coucha. Next base: position 94,115,559 of record NW_022196915.1, on the reverse strand, counting down.
TGGGACTCAACAGAACTTGAGAGGTCAGGGAACTGGAGGGGTATGACTTAGCTCTTCTGTATAAGTCATATGGTTGAGAAGCTCGCTGCTCCTTTGGAAATACTAAGAGTGGCAGTGCAGTCTGTGTCCGACATTTTTGCCTCCTGATAGGACCCTTTTCACACTATAGGGTTTCCTTCCCAGCCTTTCTATGAGAGCATGTGCCTGTTCCTAATGGAGCTTGTTATGTCCTGTTTGGTTGACATCCCTGAAAGGCCTGACTTTTTCTGAGTGGAGGGTTGAGACCTGGAGCAGAGTGGAGCAGAAGGGAGAGGGAAGGGAGGGGAGCAAGATTGCTCAGGAGAAACTGTGGTGAGGTTGTAATGTTTGAGATAAGAATATAAAAAGATCTCATAGAAATCAGTGTCAGCTGATTTAATTTGCATTTTGGACACAACTAGTTAAAGAAAAAAAAATCAGCAGTAGCTCCTTGCATCAAAAAGAAGTCATAATCCCCCTGTTAAAAATGGAATTGTTGAGCTGGGCAGTGGTGGCGCACGCCTTTAATCCCAGCACTTGGGAGGCAGAGGCAGGCGGATTTCTGAGTTCGAGGCCAGCCTGGTCTCCAGAGTGAGTTCCAGGATAGCCAGGGCTATACAGAGAAACCCTGTCTCGAAAAAAAAACCAAAGAGAAAAAAAAAAATGGAATTGTTGAATTCCATATTATTACTTGTGTTACAGTATAGACAGCTTCTAACTTTTCTACTTCCTGTGTTCTAGAATTGTTTCAGGGATGAAGCACTGAGAACAGTTCCAACCATTTTATTTGCCGCATTACTTGTTCCTCAGAGACTTGATTTGCAATCAACAGTTATGTAAATTTCTTATCAAGCTACAATTTCAGAATTAAACTATCAATAACATATGCAGCCATTACCACAGAAAACATGACAAAATGTCAGAGATAGGGACAAGGTAGAATAATCAAATTTGTGGGGCTCTGAAAGTAATTTAATGATAGAAGGCTTTATTTTTTCCACAGGCTCATGTTTCCTAGAGAATATGCAAGAAAGACAAGCCATACGGTTTTAATGTCTTGTTTCACTTATGTATTAAATTATGCAAAAGTTTTGATAATTTCAATGTGAATTTTATTAAACAATACCTACAGACAATTTTAACTGGGGCTCATGACAAATTGAAAATTTATGCCAATCCAATTCTACTTGCTATGAGTCTGTAAGTATATAAAGTACACTTTATAACTATATAAAGTATTTGATGTTTTCCCCATCCATTAAGCCATTAAATAATCTTGTATAGTTTTAAAATGTTATTTTAAATCATCCCATATTCCTGAATAGGTTGATAATATGCTAGTGATACTATGATATCTCATTGTCTTAAAAGCTAATACACTATTTTATAACTTATAATAATTTTTAGCACTATATATTTTGATATATAAAGACTAAACTTTATATAGCTTTGTGAATAAAATTACTCAGTATGCACCTAATTCATGTGTGATTAAGGACCTTAGGAGAACATTTGCTACTTGTGGTTATGAAGTCTTTGCTCCAGAGTTAAGGTTATTTGTCCATTTAAGGAAAAAAGTTACCTTCATCAAAATCATTTTAGAAGACAAAGATTTCTTGTGGGAAATCTGTATTTCCCTCTTCTAATGTTAGAACTCATAATTTAAGGAGAGAAAATAACTTTGCTAATTGTATATGTAATTATATTGTGTGATTATTAAGAATAACATCTTTACATTTACACTTTCAAAATTTTAAATCATTTTCTTGTCACCTTCAAGATTCCTGCTCTTTTATAATCGCTTCATAAACCCCAGTAACAGCACTCTACTGAAAGATTTCTTATGCAATGTGGGGAATCAGATAATTTATTTGATCAATCCTGCAAATTTTACATTGTAAATGTAAGCAACAAATGTTTTAATTTATCATCAACCGTATGATTTATGGTCATATTATTCAACTCAAAAAGGTATATTTTAATGTAATGAGTTGCTTTCTATCTGGGGAATTTTGTCAATATGTGTAGTATTTTCTCTTGCAGAACATGTACAAACAATAACAATATTTTGGGGAACAAAAATTGCCATTATGTAGTTTCCTTTATTTAGGCAGAAATTTACAAATAAAATTAACTTTGCTAAGATTTTACAAACTGTAATTCCTATTATTTAGTAGTAATCGTGGAAGCTATTTTAATTAATCTTCATAATAATCCAATGAAGGCCTTTGAATAATCCTAATTTTCTAATAAGAAAATTCTGGAGCAAATATTTGCATCCAGCAATCTAGATTTTACCATAACAGACATCGTTTTTGGTATGAGGCTGTTTGAAATGAAGGTCTAACTTCTGCCACATTTTTAGCCAATTTTATATAGTGATTATTGTAAAATGGAATATCTTTTCATTGTATCAAATGGTTAAAATTATTTTCATTTAAAACATGCCCCTGTGCCTCAATATAATGGCACACATCTTTAATCGCAGCATTAATGAGACAGAAATTCAGCATTCTGTGAGTTTTTGGCTACCCCAGTTTACAGAGGGCTTCCAAGCCAGCTAAGACTATGTAATAGAATATCCACAGATAATATAAAATATCTTGGGTCAACTCTAACCAAACAAGTGAAATACCTGTATGACAATAGCTTCAAGTCTCTCAGGAAAGAAATTGAAGATCTCACAAAATGGAGAGGTCTCCCATGCTCATGGATTGGCCGAATTAACATAGTAAAATTGGCCATCCTACCAAAGGCAATCTATAGATTCAATGTAGTACCCATCAAAATCCCAACAAAATTCTTCAAAGACATGGAAAGAGCAATTCTCAAATTCATTGTAAAAGGCAAAAAAAAAAAAAAAAAAAAAAAAAAAAAACAGAATAGCAAAAACAATTCTTAACAATGAAAGAACAGCTGGGGGAAATCATCATCCCTGACCTCAAGCTATACTACAGAACAATAGTGATAAAAAAACAAATACCATTTATACAGAGAAACATTAATCAATGGGATAGAATTGAAGACCCAGAAATAAACCCCCAAACTTATAGACACTTGATCTTTGACAAAAAAACCCAAAAAATACAATCGAAAAACGAAAGCATCTTCAATAAATGGTGCTGGTCAAACTGGCTGTCTGTGTGTAGAAAAAATGAAAATAGACCCATATTTGTCACCTTTCACAAAGCTCAAGTCCAAGTGAATCAAGGACCTCAACATAGATACACTGAATCTAATAGAAGAGAAAGTGGGAAAGAGCCTTGAATCATTGGCACAGGGGGAAATTTCCTAAATAGGATTCCAATGACTCATGTTCTAAGATCAAGAATTGATAAATGGGACCTCATGAAGTTAGAAAGCTTCTGTAAGACAAAGGACATAGTCAATAAGATAAATTTGCAACCTAGAGATTGGGAAAAAAGTCTTCACTAACCCCACATCTAATAGAGGGCTAATATCCAAAATATATAAAGAACTCAAGAAGCCAACCACAAGAAAACCAAACAATCCAATCAAAAAATGGAATATAAATAGCCATATGTAGGATGCCGTCCCGCAGCTCCTACTTGCGTGGGGTTCCACGAACCGAGGATTTGGAAAC
>NW_022196915.1:94082801-94111328 GCF_008632895.1 Mastomys coucha | reverse complement strand
GGTGTCAAAACTCGTCACAACCCCAAGGTCCGAAGTCCATCAAAATCTCCGACAGTGGCTGGCATAGCACCCTTATTTGTAATAGCCAGAAGCTGGAAACAACCTAGATGGCCCATGACAGAAGACAGAAGAATGGATACAGGAAAGGAGATATCATTTCAAATGTAAATAAAGAAAATTTCTAATAATAATAAAAAAAAGAATGAAGACAATCTGAGTTTTGCAGGCAAATGGATGGAAGTAGAAAATATCATCGTGAGTGAGGTAACTCAGACCCAAAAGGACATGCATGGTATGTACTCAGCAATAAGTGAATATTAGCAAATAAAGAAAAAAAAAGATAACCAAGATACAGTCCACAGAACTCAACAAGCTGAAGTGTCCAAGTGAGGACTTCTCAGCTGGGAGGGAAAAGAAAGTAATCACAAGTGGGGAGGGAGGGAGCCACCTGGGAGGGAAAGCAGACTAGGGGTCAGAAGGGAGGGAGTGACGGTGGGAAATGGGAACCTGATCTGGGACTGGGTTAGGGAAAAGGACTGAAACCCTGAGAGCCAGCAGAAAGAATGGAAACAGGCAACCTCAGGAGATAGTAGGTTGGGGGGACCCTCCAGAATGCCCCAGAGACCTAAGAATTGAGATACTCTCAGTATTCAAAGGGAGGAATTTTAGATGAAATGTCCCACAGTTGGGAGAGGGAACTTAGAGCCCAACTCCAGCAGAAAGATAGGGCATCAAATGAGAGTGAGGGGGATCATCCTACAATCACAACTCTAACACATAATTTTTCCCTGTCTGAAAGAAATATAGGAATAGAAATGGAGAGGAGTCTGAGGAAAAGAAGGTCGAGTGACAAGCCTAAAGTGTCTTCCAGGTCAAGAGGAGGTCCCAAGATCTGACACAATTTCTGAGGCTGTGGAGCTTTCACAAAAAGGAACTTTGCATGACCGAATTTTAGAAAATCCAACAAGCAGCGGAAAGAGTCAGATGCAGATATTTGCACCTAACTAATGGACAGAAGCAACTTACTCCTGTTTTTGATTTAGGGAAGGCTGAAAGAAGCTGAGGAGAAGAACGATCCTGTAGGGGGAGATCAGCAGTGTCAATTAATATGGACCCCTGAGATCTCTCAAACACTGGACCACCAACCAGGCAGCATGCACCAGCTGATATGAAAGCTCCCAACACACACAATAGAGGATTGCCGGGTCTGTGTTCATTCTGAGATGATACACCCAACCTTCAAGAGACTGGAGGCCCCAGGGAGTTTAGAGGTCAGGTACCCACCTGGGAGGTGAGGACATCCACTTGGAGACAGGGGCGTGGGGAGGAGGTGGAACAAGTGGTGGAGGTGGTGGGATGTGGAACAGTTGGAGGATGGAAGGGGGATGGAATAAAATATGGAGTGTACAGAAATAATTAATTAATTAATTAATTAATGGAAAAAAGAAAGGGCTTTTCTCAAAAACTTAAAAAGAAAAATATTTAAAGCATCCCCTGGTTATGTCAGTCATATTACTAAAAAGGTTAGCATAGATTATGTGTACTCTTACAGCACATCAAGTAGCTATAAGGTAAATAAGGTATCCAAAATGATGCCGATTTATATCAAGAGGCATATTAATAAAACACAAAGAACTACGAGCACCCCATGTAAGTAGTGTTCTCACAATTCTGGTTTTAGATATCCATAGGCACTTCTGCAAATTAGATATCATGAAATTAATTCAATGAAATAGCATAAAGTTAGAAATTCTCTCACATACATTACTTTTCCAAAATATTAATTTGGCTTTCCTCTTCAAATATCAATTCAATCTGTTCCATGACACTCATCATTTTCTCATGTTATCCAGTATTAGTTCTTTATACCCCTTAAGACCACTGATAAATTTGGTTAGTCAACTTTATGCCAATACCTACAATACAAATTACATAATGCATCTATGTATAGTTGCAGCCATTCTTATTACATGCAATTATTAAATACATAATTTTGCAAATTTTCTTTGATAATACAAACAATTAATGTAGATATATGCAAAAGTAATTTAAACACATTGGCTAAATTTAAGAATTTTACCAATGGTGAATATAAACACACAAAACAAATGCATTTTCAGATGACTCATAAAGTTTAAGTTAATAAAAAGTAGATGGTCATAATAACAAATGACTGTGATCCTATTAATTGGAAGGTTGAAATAAGATGAATACAAGATCTAGACTAGGCTTTGCTACATACACACACATACACACACACACACACACAAACACACAAATCTCTCTCAAACAAATAGTAAATAAAACTGTTAGAATAGACAAGGAGAATATGAAAATTAAAAGAAACTTTTGTTTGACAGAACAGAGTACCAACCATTATGAAATACATTTTAGACTAAGACATGAGCTCCATCCCTCCTCATCATATACAAGTTAAAAATTTAAATTTCACAATGATATTTTCCAGTATATAATTTACTTTATCTTCAACAATTAGGCTCTGAAGTTTAATTATAAAACTAGCCATGTGATATTGCTAAATAATATGAAATGGAAAATATAGTTGCTTTCCAGAAAAAAATTCTCAGTTGCAATTTTGTTTTCTATTTTTCAGTATACATCAATTAATTCACTAGCTTATGAAGGCAAACACATGTACATGCACAGACCCGCAAAGACACATACACACACACACACATTACATAATTTGATTATCTTTGAAAAAAAACCATTGAACAACTTGTAAGTAAACTCCTTATTATTCTAAACCTTTCTAGTATTACTTTAATAGTTTATCTCACGAGAAAAGACTCTTAGTTTTTCAGAAAGTACCAAAGTGACTAAGTTGTATAAACTCAGCATTTGGTCAGTAAAATGTTCGACACTCTAAATTTTGCTATGCTATTGCAAGATATCAAAGCTTTATGAATAGGTGTTAAGCTGCAATACAATAATCCCTATTATGATGGCCAGAATAAAACTGGCCCCGATAAGCTTATCTGAGTGTTTAGTAATCAGGGCATAGGACTACTCAAGAAGGTTTAGCAAGTGTGACTTTTGGAGTAGGTGTTCTTTATAATAGGAAGTCACTTGTAGTGGGATATGAGGTTTTAAGAGCCATCTTCCTATTTCCTGTCAAGCAGGTTGTATCTCACAGCTACTGCTCCAGTGTCATGAATGCCTTCAAGCTCCCTGCCCTTAAGATAATGGACTCAGCCTAAAACTATAAGCTACTCCACAATTAAGTGGTTTCCTTTTTGAGAGTTAGCTATTTGGTAACTCTTTGCACGAACAGAACAATAACTAAGACACCAGAGACAAAGGGGAGAGTGGAGATGGTGAAGAACTCCATGGGTGGGGGGGTGGGGTTGGAAGGGGTAAAAAAATAAAACATGTAGTGAAAAAAATAATAAAAGACAAAAAAAAAAATACTGGCATTCATTCATATGAGGACTTTTGCCTTTTCTCATTCTGTCTTGTTATTTCCTGTTTCACCATCTTGTCTCGGAGGCCTGCTTGTTTCCGAGCAAGAAACAGAGGGAGAGTGGACTTAGGGAAGAGTACAAGTGGGGTGACAAAAGGAGGAGTGGAGGCTGTCAGCTAACCTAAATAATAAGGCCCTATTATTAAAGGTATCACACAACATGTATGCTTGGTATAGATGAAGCCATACTAAAATAGAGGATTCTTCTTCTTGCTTTTCAGTTTTCATAGTTTCAGAAGACTCTCTGGAGGATTCCAGAGAGGAAAAACCATCAATGCTAATCTCACCCAGCCGGACATCATACATCTGTAAGGCTAACCTGTCAGGCAAGATGTGCCCAGCCCTGCAGCAGCAGTACTACTGCTGTGGGGTTAACCAAGTACTCTGATGACATTTGACACTGTTTCATAGGAGGGAATTAATAATTCACTGGAAACCTGGTCAAAGGCCCAAAGGTAGATGATACCATAGATCCTAGGTGGTACACTGAATATTGTTGTTGATTTAAGTGGTAAGTTGTAACATTTTTTTTTCTGTAGCTACAGTAAAACACTGTTCTTAGCATTAACCAGAGAAGCATCTCCAGTAAAAGCTGATGAATGCAGAGATTCATGGGTATAAAATGCGCTGCTAAAAAGTGATACACGAATGCCCTCCCCTAAATGAAACTTTTATACAACCCCCTATAAGGCTTTAAAACTACTGGGGAAAGCAATATGGAATCAAAAGACAGAAATGAATTTCAGTAAATTATGTTATGGGATAATCATAGTCATTTCATCCAGTTGGATATGTGTACCGAGCATATTTTAGAATAGGCCCGTGGACACTCAGGTAAGGGTAGAGAATCGGGAGATCATACTCTTTACTGCTGACCTATCTTCTAATCATAGATTCATGGAAAGGAATATTACTGTCTTTAGTATAATCTAGCTATTGATTCTACCAGGCTTCCATGGTTGTTCCAATACAACAGTTCATGAATATAACAATTTTTTCATGTACAACAGTAAACAATTTATATTAACATTTTAATTTTCTAGTTAAATAAATATGTTAGTAAAAACGAATGCATCACAAAACCAAACGAAAAGTCATGATTTTAGAAAACAGATTACTAGCAATGAAGAGAAGTTGGTAGGGTTGGAAGTAAATAAAAGAGGTTATAGGAGAATGAATAAGAATAATCTGTACATATCCTATGCACCTATAAATTTGTCAAGTAGTAAAATGTGTGTGTGTATATCATATAGTGTGTTGGAATGCATTATGTCTACACTCATGTCTACAATATTATATAAGTAATATTTCACTTATAGTTTATATTTCGACCTTGTACAATGAGAACTAAAACCCAGCCAGATAGCACAGTGATTAAGCTATTGGACTCCAAGGCTAAGGGCTTAGTTTGAATCCTAGGACCTGCAAGGTAAAGCATGAGAACAGCAACCCTCCACATCAGTGCATACATCCTTAGGAAATAAATGAGTAAGAGAGGTAAAAATCACTTTTGAAAAATTTAATGACAATCAAGTCTTTGCTACATAAAATAAAGTTTATGTTATATTAAAATTTTAATATGCCAATGAACTGTATGTCTTTGAAAAATAAGAATAATCATATAATACTTTCTGTAATGTGAAAATACTTTTTGCAAAAAGATACATTCAAAGGCAGAGGCAGAGACAGAGAATGCTTTTACAAAATGGATAAATATCATACCATTATTAACCCATTTGTAGAAAACTAAGCTTGACATGTCTTTTCGGTAATAAGCATTGACAGCAAGAATACATTTAATTATCTACATATGATTAAACACTTAAGGGATTAATTAATTAGTTGGCATTTTCAATACTCCAAGAGATGAAAATTACTGTTTATGAATTATAATTACTAATATGGACAGATGCAAGGGATAAGAGCAGCATTTGTGCATGCATATGGCACATATCAACTTTTTGCCGATGCTTGATTATGAAGACAGATAAGTATCCTGTTGGCTTTACCATGGCTGCCATGGATCTTATTCAGCATAGCATTACTCATGGGCACATCAAATGCACTAATATTCCAATGCTAGCTCAATAGTTCATTAGGAAAAAATGATGCAAAAATCATTTTCAGTTATGTTAATGTCGAATTTTAATGAAATGTTATGTTTTTAAAACATTTTAGTGACATGAAAATAAAATGGAGTCTTTCGGGGGATTTTTATGTTCACTTGTCTTCCCAATTAAAAGACAAAATAAAGAAGGGGGAGTAGACTAAAATAGCAGTAAGGATTTCTGAAAAATCCAGAGGAGTTTTAGTATTCACTATCTTCCTAAGAATACAAATATGTCTAAGTTGGTGTGTAAATATACTTATATGGTTGAAAACTGCCCCAGCAAAACAGCCATACACCCGCACCATACATCTCTCCTTTCTCTCTCTGCTCTTAAATGGCCTCTCTTACCTGTGCTGTTCTGGTGTATATTGGGTGTGTCCTCTCTCTAATTCATTCTGTGAAATCTTTCTCTGATTCTCTACTTTGTCTCCTCCTTAATTAAAAGCCACTTTCAAATATGCCTGCTTCCTTCTAAAGCTAGTTCTACTTTCATTGTTAGATAATAAAGATGTATACTAAGGATGTGTCTTAGTCCACCAAGATCATACTGTAATTCAGGGTATGTCTGCATTCTGACCACATCACATACACCTAAAAGGTCTTTGGATGTAACCCCTTCCCAGAGCATTCAGGTCCTCAGTTAAAATTCCTCCACAGAAAGCCTTCTTCATGATGACTAACTTTCTTAGTAACAGAAGGGACTATGAAATCTCCCAAATGAGGAAAGCAACAAGAGAATTCATACCAGCTATTATACCTATGAACTGCACCCATAATAAGCATAGAATAGCAATTAAAACAGTGAAGTAGTGCTAAGGGGCTGCTAAGAGTTCCCAATGAAGGAGCTAGAGAAAGGATCCAAGGAGCTGAAGGGTTTGCAGTCCCTTAGCACAAACAACAATATGAACTAATTAGCAGCCTCAGAGCTCCCAGGGACTAAAACTCCAACCAAAGAGTATACATGGGGAAGACTCATGGCTCTATCAACATGCATATAACAGAGGATGGTCAATTTGGTCATCAATGGGAGGAGAGAACCTTGGCCCTGTGAAGGTTCTATGCTCCAGTGTAGGGGAATGCCAGGGCCAGGAAGTGGGAGAGAGTGGGGTGGTGAGCAGGGGGAGGGGTAGGGAACAGGGGATTGTTTTAGGTTTTGTGTTTTCATTTCTTTTCTTTTCTTTTTTTTCTTATTTTCTTTTCTTTTTCATTTTTCTTTTGGAGGGGTAACTGGGAAAGGAGATATTGTAAATAAAGAAAACATCTAATAAGAAAAAGAAAGAAAAAAAACAGTGAAGTAGTGACATACACATTTTGGTGAAAACCTACAGATCTTGGACTAGAAAAATCTCAAGAGGGAACATTGCATAGTACAGGAAACCTAGTCAACTTCTACAACTGCTAGGTTACTAAGTCAAAATAACCCCAACATATAAACTGATTATGTGTATTTATATCCAAGAACAAATGTGGTTCTTTCAAGTCACTAAGGAAGCTTCCACTTACCATCAACATTACATAGAAATTTGCCCTATAGGCATGCTCATGTGCAGGAGGAAAAGCATAGAACATCTCAATCCTGGACAAAGATGATAGCCAACTAAGAAACACTGAGAGTGGAAGCCACAATTTTCTTCAAGGAAGAGCTCACAAATTTATTATCTACTCCCAAATGAACAGTCATGAAAAAAATTTATGTACAAGTGCACTATGGAGAATACATGTGATGTCTTTACAGAATGGGGAAATACATAAATGATTACATAAAAAAAGGGATGTATTGAATAAGAGCAATACAGTATGTGTGGGAAGTGTTTGTTTACCAAGGAGATACAATAGAGAATGATACAACTGCATTATAATATAAAATAAAAGTACTTTAAAATGTCACAGTAGTTTTGTTCCACAGTATGAATCACAACTTATTACAAAGGATTATTATTGATTTTTTGCATTCAGTACAGTCAGCTCTTTGGATAGTTCTCAAGAACACTTTTATTTTATGAATTCAGCCATTACCTCCCATGTCTATAATCAACTAATGCCTCAGTTTTCATCAGAGATAACATAGTAAACCTTAGGTGGTATATGGGTACATAGCATCTAGTCAGGAGTGATAAAATGATGTAGCTACAGAGTTATTCATGACAAAAGTGCAATAGTTTTGCCCTTTATCCTACCAATTCACATATGTAATACAAAGATATTACTTCCTCAATGTATATTTAATACTTTTTAAAGGTTATACTGCATTTACTTTAAAACAATGTATAGATTTATGCTTGAACAACATTTTGGTTTTGCAGAGGACACACTTGGCAGTTCACAGCTACTCTTACCACCATTTCCAGGCAATCTAAAACCTCCGGAGCTCCATAATCACCACACAGGAATATGACAAACATATACACATATAGGTAAAATACAAATACAAATTAAAAAAATAGATTAATGGATGATAGATGTTGCTGAAGTATTAAAAGATGAACTTCAGTTTTATGCTTTTACAGATTCATAAGAAAAGCATAAAAATCATCAGGTTAAATATTTAAGTACTTAAACTCAGTTTAACACTTAACTGGATTTCAAGACATAATGAATAAATGCTAAAGTAATATAAATTACAAATATGAAAATGTAAGAATTACAAATTACATTGAATAGGAAAACACAGTGTTGTGATTATTTAAACACCAACAATTTTACAAGTATGCTAACTGTCTTAATACATTTTACTTTTTCCCATTAATTAATTAATTCACTTTACATCATGATTGGTACCTCCAGCTCTTCCTACCCCCATCACATAGTCCTTTCCCCCAATGCACTCCTCTTCTCTTTTGAGAAGGTAGAGGCTTCTACCATGTGATATCTGCAGACTCTGTCACATCAAGTGAGGGGCAAGACCTCTCCCCACTAAAGCCAGACATGACAGACAAGACAGCCCAGAATCTAGGCAGGCAATAGCTTTAAGGACAGCCATTGTTGAAGTTGTTGGGGAACCCATATGAAGACAGAGCTGTGCATCTGCTACATATGTGCAAGGAGGCCTGATTCCAGCACTTGTATGCTCTTTAGTTGGTGGTTCATACGCTGTATGTATGCAAACAGGAGCCTGGCAAAACTGTCCTGAGAGGTTACATCCAGACCCTGGCTGAAACAGATACTGCCACCAAAGGGCCCAGGATAGTTGACTTTGCTGGCTTTCCTGTAGAGTTCCTATCCCCATCCAGGGCCCTAGTTCCTTCCCTCAAGTCTTTCATAAGACTCCCAAGCTTGGCCCAATGTTTGGCTATGAGCCTCTGCATCTGTTTCAGTCTGCTGCTGAGTGGAACCTCTCAGAGGACAGTTATGCTAAGTTTCTGTCTGCAAACACAAATGAGTATCATTAACAGTGTAAAGGATTGGTGCTTAACCTTGGGATGGGTCTCAAGTTTGACCTGTGTTTGATTAACCATTCCCTCAGTCTCTGATCTAACTCTCTCCCTGCATTTCTTGTAGACAGGACAAATTTTGGGTCAAAAGTTTTTTGGGTTTGTTGGTGTCCTTATCTGTCCACTGAGTGTCCTGCCTGCCTACAGGAGATGGCCACTTCAGGTCTCATATCCATACTGCTAGGAGCCTCAGCTAAAATCACCCCCACATACTTCTGGGAGCCTTTCAGTCTTAGGTCTCTGACATGTCCTAAATTTGCCTTCCCACTCACTCACCCCAGCTAGGCAGAAGTGAATAAATTTTATCTTTGTGGCCTACAATGTTTTTTATTTATTGAGAATTTTAAAAAGTACTTCATGGGGATCTTCTGCTCAAATGTAGAACTCACTTATAAGCAACTCACTCATTCTTGATTCTTGCTTTAAGCTCCATGATTGTCTTTCTGTTCTATTTCTCTGAAGAGACATCATGGCCAAAGAAACTCTTACAAAAGAGAGCATTTAGTTGTTGGCTTGCTTATGGTTATCAGGGATTTTCCAAGATCATTACAGCAGGACATCATACCATGGACATCAAAGCATGATTCTCGGGCAGTAACTGAAGCTTTGCATCCTGATCCATGAGCATCGGGTAGAGGGAAAGTGTAGCCTGCACAGTCCTCTCGCCAGCAAGAAGACATTCGGACACTAGGTTCCTTCTGCAGCAACGTTTATTGTCTCCATCCATAGGGAAAAAAGGGGTCGAGCCAATAATCCACACTGCTAATATACACCACAGTGCGGCGTGTCTGCCCACAGTGCGGCGTGTCTGCCCATGATTGGCTGTTCGCTCATTACCCTACGTAACGCCCCAGAATGGGCCGTGACTTTTCACTCTACGCACTTGCACAAACAGTTCTCTACGCACATGCGCAAACAGTTGTTTACTAGGAGTTGATAGCGGAAGTAGGCACCATCTTGCCATGGTGAATGCCTCTCCAGCTTCACCGCTCCCCACAGGAAAGACTGGGTTTGAATAGGGTAATTGTCAAAGCCCAGTAACTCCTATAAGGTCACATCTCCTCCAAAAAGCCATGCTTACTAATCCTTTCTAGACAGTTCACCAATTTGTTATTAAAGGTGCAAATATATTATGTAGTCATTTTCATTCAGACTACCACAATGGTGAATTTCACCTTGTATAAGCCACAGTACATCTGTTCATTTTTTTATTGCAAACGTGTGATTGTTAAATTAAAGGATATCATGATTAAATTTAATAAATTACATGAGTATATCTTATTGGAATCTACATTTTTATTACAGTATATCATTCAATTGCTAAAGATCTTTCTATAAACAATCTCACTGATGATTTCAAAAGATTATTATAATTTAGAAAATAATTTTCCATAATTGACCATTGTTTTAAAACCAGCTTTCATTTTCCTCATTTAGCCCAAATGTCTATAGAAGTACCGATTGGCTATCCAATACCAAATGACCATACTTGTAAGTGTATATATACAAGTAACATTACATAGACCAAGCTGGTTGTATTTATACATTTAGGAATATACAACATATTAATGAAAAAGTAGTTATGCATTTGAAAGAGAGCAAACATAAGCATATTGGAGGGAGTAGAAGAAAAAGCAGAGGGGAAAATAATGTAATTATATTTTTATATCAAAAACTTAAATATAAAAATGTCCCCTATTTTATAGAGGAAAGTAAAACTGGCATATAAGTAGTAATGGAATTTTTGAAGTGCCTAACTCGTGTTCTCTCTGGTGCACATAAGTAAACAAAACTAGACCCTTTGCTTACATACAGGCTTTGATTTTAGAGAAAACTTAATAAATGTTTGAAAAGAAGATAATTGCTATAATGAGAAAGTTAATTCTGTTTCAATAAACATTAAGGAAGATGATTCTGCCTTAACAAGATTTGGTAGGGTGGACAATCGAATCCTACCCAAAATATAATGTGAGTTATTTGTACCTGAGCCTAAATACTTTTGAGTAGCCAGGGAGGATAAAAAAAAAAAATCTCTGGACACCTCATAAACAGGAAATATACTCTGTGCCTAGAAGTATTTGGTTGCTTTTTGGGTCAATCATCAGTCATACCTAACAATTTTCCCCAAGGCTTCCTATACTATAAAAGCCAAGATCTTGACAGAGCAGGTAATATAAACTGGTTTATATCTCATTCCACTCTTATGGATCATAAGGATAGTATTGAAAGATCATTCAAAGTAGTTATCAGATTAATCCCACGGTTGTACCAAGTTAAATTACTGTGCTTTAAATATGGTAATTTTCAGTATTTGTCATGAAAACATGGCTCACTATTTTAATAAGAAAATGTCTTCTTCATTTCCAGGAACTACCTTATGCCATCTCTGCATCAACTATCTTCCACCGACTCTGACCCACCTGTCTAAACATCAGCATCTGAGGGGGTCGTTCTCATCCTTCATTCAGTACAGACATCTCATGACTGAACTTGTACTGAGACAATAAATTCCTGAAAATTTTTCCTTATGTTTTTCTTCCTTTCATATTTGTGGTATACCACATCTGACAAATTCTTACCTTTACCTAAGATTCATTATATTAGATAGATTTTTACGTATAGATGTATTTCTTGTTTATAACTCTTCATTTCAACAATACAATTTTTTTTATTATGTTGAAATCATAGAGATGTAAGAAACCACATGGAAAATTCTAGATCCCACATCCAAAAGCTTAGTCCAAAGGTTTATTCTTACAAACACTTGTGAAATATATGCCTTTGGATGCCTGGAACTCCTTGCCAAGTTGGGTTAACCTACTTGGCAAGTTCTAAGGTAGAGGTGGAAGCAGCACCTGAGGAACAACTGGCCATCGGCACGTGTCCACATAGATATGCACACATGAATATGCTCATGTTTATATGCACACATTCATAAATTAAATGTGCTTCTACATGTACAACACAGAAAAAGAATTAATGCTAGTGATGACAGTATTCAGTTAGACCTAGAGTTATTTTGTCCAACACCTTCTCGCAAATACATCTGTAAATTATTTGATGTATATAGGTTTTAAGGAAACAAAACAAAGTCATAGAACATATAAAAAATTTCTAGGAATTTCTAAAAATGGAGAATATTGTAAAAGAAATTTCAGAATCTGGTTACATTTCTTCAAGGTTTTTAGTTAAGGTTCTTACATTTTTTATCAAATATTCTAAGGAACATTTTATTATTAACTGATAAAATATAGAAAATAATTTCAGTTGTCCTCTAGAAATTACTGATTTTATTTAACATCAAAAGCTTATCATTTTTTTTTTTTTCGAGACAGGGTTTCTCTGTATAGCCCTGGCTGTCCTGGAGCTCACTCTGTAGACCAGGCTGGCCTCGAACTCAGAAATCCACCTGCCTCTGCCTCCCAAGTGCTGGGATTAAAGGCGTGCGCCACCACGCCCGGCTAAGCTTATCATTTTTAAAGTGCCTCAACTTAACATCTATATTTCATGTTAGGATTATCTTTGAACAATATAACCTAATACCTTGGAGAGACTTATTTGTAGTTCATTTGATAACCTACATGCTGTTTTATACTGTTTTGTGTGGTGGCTTTGATTTTTGGTGGAAGGAGATCATTTTTATGTTTTGATATACTTTTGTTAAATTCATTCAAAGAAACTTCTATAAAACACCTAAATTTTCAACCATCAATCCAGATTCAATGCTTTCTACTGAAGAATGGAGAAATGGAAACATCATCTTCCAGGTAGAGGCAAGATTATCAGGTTCACCCTATCATATCTCATACAAGTGAAGAGACAACTAAGTTTAGAAAAACAATGAAAGAAATATAATTAAAGAGAAGTTTCACATTGGAGCCTCCAGATTTATGTAGCTTAACTGGGTTGAGCAGTACTTAATACTCTGCTTGTATGTACATTTAATGCCAAAGCATTTATGAAGAGAGAAAATCAACAAAGAACTGAAATTTTTGAGCAAATAAGCCTTATGTATGCATAATAGGGAGTTTCTCCTTGCTTTCATCAATTAAGAATCTGAAGGAAAGTTTCTAGCTAAGAAAGATTATGCACAATAGGATATTTATTCTATACTTGGCTTATATTATGATATATTATCTTAATATGGATATAAATATAATAATTTTCATATAAAATGTTTGTGCCCTATTTAAATATTGAAATATGGATTTCTTATGGATACACTAAGAATTAAAATTATTTGATAAAAATATAATTCCAAACATCTAATAAAATTGTTTTTAATTTTGACCATTTTAAATTTTTTTTTAAATTTTTTATTTATTAGATATTTTCTTTATTTACATGTAAATTTCTCCTTTCCCAGTTTCCCCTCCAAAAAACAAAGAAACAAACAAAAACAACAAAAACAAATCCTTGTTGCCTCTCCCCTCCCCATGCGTGCCACCCCACTCTTTTCCCACTTATTGGCCCTGGCATTCCCCTACACTGGGGCACAGAACCTTCACAGGGCCAAGGTCCTTCCCTCCTATTGATGGCCGATTTTGCAATCCTCTACCATACACATGCTGCCAGAGCAATCATACCCCTCCATGTGCAGTCCTTGGTTGGTGGTTGAGACCCTGGGAGCTCTGAGGGTACTAGTTACTTCATATTGTTGTTCGTCCTAAGGGGCTGCAAACCCCTCAGCTCCATTGGTCCTTTCTCTAACTCCTTCACTGGGGACCCTGTACTCAGTTCAATGGATGGCTGTGAGCCTCTACATCTGTATTAGTCAGGTACTGTCAAAGCCTCTCAGGACATAGCTATATTTAGGCTAGCTTGCCCTTCCTTCAGTCTCTGCTCCCTAGTTAATCTCTGCAACTCCTTCCGTGGGTATTTGGTTCCCCCTTTTAAAAAGGAATGAAATGTCCACTTTTGGTCTTCCTTCTTCTTGAGTTCCTTGTGGAATGTGGGTTGTTCTTCCTGTATTCCAAACTTCTAGGCTAATAACCACTTATCAAAGAGTGCATACTGTGTTTGTTCTTTTGTGATTGGGTTACCTCACTCAGGATGATATTCTCCAAATCCATCCGTTTACCTAAGAATTTCACAAATTTATTGTTTTTAATAGCTGAATAGTACTCCATTGTGTAGATGTACCACAATTTCTGTATCCACTCCTCTGTTGAGATCCGGAAGAGAGGAGAAGAAGAAGAGAAGGGAAGACACCATGGGGTAGAGGAGTCATGAAAACATGGCCAGCAGGACTGGCCAACAGAGTAATTATATCTCAGGATTATTGGCATGGAAGGAGGTATAATAGTATTAGAGGATAGATATTTGCCCAACTTTATTGTTGAGAGCTAGGTGGCCAAAGGTTGGGTAGAAACCTCAAACTGAGATTAAAACTTGCAACAAACTTAGAGGGAGAGTGTTTCTTTCCAAGGATGAGCCATCTTCATTATCTAGTATAACAAGACCAATTCTGAAACACTGTGCACACAAAAACTAAAAATGGTCTCAGCATGTTGTATTTATATGTTTGTTCACATATATATGTATGTGTATAAGTGTGTGATATGTAGTATGTAGAATCTGTTAGTAGATTGATATTGGTGTATGTGTATGTGTGCATATGTATGGTGCATATGTGTGTGCGTGTATGTGACTTAGCATATTCATATAATTTATATAAAAAATAAAAGAAGAGATTATCAATTTGAGAATGAGAGAAGGCATGGAAGAAATTGAAATAGGTGAAATGGGAGGATCTGGATAGAGAAAAGGGGAAAAGTAATGAAAGTATATTTTAATTAAAATATAAAAATATTTAATTATTTAAACTATGGTTTAATATGTTTTATATGTAAGGCACTTTCAGAATCACATCCAATCTGAGATAAAGGTTTAAATTCCTGTATGTTTTTTGAAGTTACAATCAATTGCTGCAAAATCTCCCCATTAAGATCATCCTCTGGAGCGGTATGCTCGGCACAATTGAAGATGCCTTACTATACATGATCATCATTGAGAGAACCCAAGGGTTTACCCTTATTGCTCTATATTCTGTGACCTAAGACACATGTGAAGTGTCATGCATTCACCAAAGCAGATCAAGCAGTTTAGTAATTCGAATCCAGCATATTGTTCCATTTTCTTTTCTAAGCAATGAATCAATAAAGCACAGTTGGCTTTCTGTATCTCTAGGACATTTTTCTATTGTCTACCACATACACCAACAATAAACACTCATACAGAGCTCTTCCCTAAAATACTTTCATGTACTGTCTCTACTCCCAAGGCACGTTTAACCATCCCTGGCCTGTGCACAATACATTGTACAAGAATATGGAGATAATCATTAAACTATTTTATATAGATGATAACAAGAAAATCTCTGGGCATAGTAAATACACAATTACTTTCTAATATTTTAAGCTAATTGATTCAATACATAAATTTGGAACAGACATATAAACTGAATATCCACATCAGAAAATTGTATTATTAAGAACCATAATAGTAATCTTTTATATTTTGATTTTTAAGTAAGATTTTCCATGAATTAATTGCAAAGCTTCTATAAGGCAAAAGACACTGTCAATAGGACAAAACAGAAACCGATAGATTGGGAAAAGTTCTTTATCAACCTTAGATCTTATAGAGGGCTAATATCCAATATATACAAAGAACTCAAGAAATTAGACTCCAGATAATCCAATAGCCTTATTAAAAATGGGTACAGAGCTAAACAAAGAATTCTCAGTAGAGGAATACCAAATGTCTGAGGAGCACCTAAAGAATGGTCAAGATCCTTAGTCACAGAGAAATGTAGATCAAAACAACACTGAGATTCCACCTCACACCAGTCAGAAAAGCTAGGATCAAAAAATTAGGTGACAGCAGATTCTGGCAAGGATGTGGAGAGAGAGGAACATTCATCCATTGTTGGTGGGATTGTAAGCTGGTACAACTACTCTGAAAATCAGTTTGGTGGTTCCTCAGAAAATTGAACATAGTACTACCTGAGGACATGGGCTATACCACTCCTGGGCATATATTCCAAAGATGCTACAACATATAACAAGGACATATGATCCTTATTTATAATAGCCAGAAGCTGGAAAGAACCCAGATGTCCTTCAACAGAGGAATGAATACAGAAAATGTGGTACATTTACACAATGGGTTGATACTCAGCTATTAAAAACAATGAATTTGTGAAAATTTTAAACAAATACATGGAACTAGAAAATATCATCCTGAGTGAGGTAACCCAATCACAAAAGAACACACATGGTATGTACTCACTGATAAGTGGATATTAGCCAAAAAGCTCACAATACCCAAGATATCATTCACAGACATGAAGTTCAAGAAGAAGGAAGACCAAAGTGTGGATGCTTCAGTCCTTCTTAGAAGGGTGCAAATACAGAGACAAAGTGAAGAACAGAGACTGAAGGAAAGGCCATCCAGAGACTGCCCCACCTGGAGATCCTATCCCATATTCAGTCAGCAGATGTAGATAATATTGTGGATATCAAGAAATGCATGCTGACTGGAGCCTGATATAGCTGTCTTCTGAGAGGCTCTGCCAGAGCCTGACATATACAGAGGCAGATTCTCACAGTCAACCTTCGAACTGATCATGGGATCCCCAATAGAGGAGTTAGAGAAAAGACTGAAGGAGCTGAAGGGTTTTGCAACCCCATAGGAAGAATAACGATATCAACCAAGCAGAGCTCCCAGGGTCTAAACCACCAAACAAGGAGTACAAATGGAGGGACCCATGGCTCCAGCTGCATATGTATAGCAGAGGATGGTCTTGCTGGGCATCAATGGGAGAAGAGGCCCTTGGTCTGGTGAAGGTTGGATGACCCAGTGTAGGGGAATGTGAGGGTTGGGAGGCAGGAGTGGATGGGTGGGTGGGGAACTGGCTCCTAGAAGCAGGAGGAAGGGAATGGGATAGGAGATTCTGTGGGGAGAAATCTGGAAAGAGGACAACATTTGAAGTATAAATAAATAAAATGTCCAATAAAAGATGTCATATAGAAAATAATGGGGAACAAAAGAGCTGTGTATACTGGATGGAGCTTGGGGACTCTTATGGAAAAACAGGAAGAAGGATTGCATTCCCTGAAGGGGATAGGAACTCCAGAGAAAGACCAATAGTCAATGAACCTGGACACTTGCAGCTCTCAGAGTCTGAACCACAAAGCAAAGAATATAGATGGACTGAACCAAGATCACCTGCAGCACACACACACCCATATGTATGCCATGTACAGCTTAGTCTTCATGTGGGTCCTGTATAACTGGAGCGAGAGCTATCCCCAAAACTGCAGCCTGTATGTAGGATATGTTCTTCTAGCTGGGCTGCCTTGTCTGGCCTCAGTGGGAGAGGAAGCACCTAGCCTTGCAGAGACTTGGTGTGCCAGAATAGTGAGACACTCAGGGGCCCCAGCCAGATCAGAGGAGAAGGGGGCATAAAGAAAGGAATACAGGAGGGGTTAACTGGGAAGGGGGCAGTGTGCTAGATATAAAATCAATAAGTAAAAAATAAATAATAACAATAATAATAAATAGTAATAATAATATTTTAGGTTTGTAAGAGTGAAAGGGCATGCAGTTGTCTAGTGATCCACAGAAATTTTAGGGAAATCAAGATTGTGAAAATGCCATTTAGAAGTGTTATATTTTGTTTTGTTTGTTTTGTTTTTGTTTTTGTTCTTTTTTTCTTGTATAGCTATGAAGATAAGTTAAAGCCAGAGTAATATATGGAAAAATCTGTTTACATAAGTACATGTAAAATTCTGGTCAATTCATGAAAATATGTATCATTGGTTTTTAGTGATACTGAATCTAAATGTATGTATATGGAGATTTCTCAGTCACTCCCTTTGGTCAGCAATGTGAGTATCAAAGGATTGGGTTTTCATCTAATACACATCCAAAAGTGAACAGCTCCTATCCCATTAAAATGGGTCAGAATTGATATTCCAAACATGGTAATGTTTTGTTTAAGTGTTTTGCTTTGATTTTGGTTTTTGTTTTTGTTTTTGTTTTTGTTTTTTGGGGTTTTTTTTGGTTCCTTTTGTTTTGTGACCATTTCTTTGTGTAGTTCAGGCATTTCTTTGAAGAGCTCTGTGGACGACAATGGCCTGGAACTCACAGAGATCTACCTGTCTCTGCCTCCTAGTGCCAATGTGTTCGAGTATATTTCCTATATTCTCTTCTATTAGATTTAGGATATGCATTTCTATGTTGAAGTCATTATCCACTTGCATTTATTGTTTTGTGCAGGGTGACAAATATGGATCTATTTGCATTCATGTATGTATAGACATTCAGTTAGACTAGCACCATTTGTTGAAGATGCTTTCTTTTTTCATTATAAGGGTTTGTCTTTGTTGTCAAAAATCAAGTCTGCATAGGTGTATGTGTTTATTTCTGGGTCTTTGGTTCTATTCCATTGATCAACTTGTCTGTTTCTATACCTATATAGAAATAAAACAAATGAGACTATTAAGATTATTCTCATGTATTTGTTGAGACTATCAAAGAAAATCATTTATGCAAATCTCTCAGTAAAAATTGATCCAAGTTAAAAGTTAAACCAATATATATATATAATTTATTTTATATTAGTTGAGTTTATTATTTTCTGTAAAGATGAATGTATTCTAGATCTATGATTACATACAAGAAGCCAGCATCTGTCTTAGTTTTTTTCTCATATCTGCTGAATGTTGTTTACAATAAAAATAATAAATGTATTATTGCTTTTCCTTTGTGAACTAATTTTTGTACACCATTACAGACATAATTTCCATTCTGTTCAATCAAGATTATATGAAACTTACATAATTTTTCTGAAAATTTATACAGTAAAAGAATGCCAAGTTTATGGGTTACTTCACAAAAGGAAGATGTATTGAAGCATCATTTTATTATTAGATTTTATTAATATTTTATTCTTCAAATTTCAAGAGAGTGATATGTTACATTTTTCCTCCCCTCTGTATTCCACCTTTTTCCTAGTCCCAGAGTGATGCAGATATTTTATTTTGATTCTTGTTTAAAAATCAATAAGAATACACATTTCTCACAGTTAATACTAAGTGATGATCTCAAGTACTATGCAGCCTTTATATGATTTTTCTTCCATATCTGAAGGTCACATGCTCATTCCTCATGTAAGGAATATAAAGAGAACACACACACACAGCAGGAGGCATAGTACCATCCCTTGGTAAATTACTTCTACTTCAGTCACTGAAATTAAACCATTCATTCTCCGGATATATATGATTAAGTTTAACTTTCACATCTAATGACTTCTGTTCAGTGTAATGCCTGTCTAAGACTCTTAATGATTTCTGAAGTGGTCAAAACACGTTTATGTCTTAGTAAAAGTGTTTCTCAATTTTTATTACCCTGAATTAACTCAAAGTGTGTATCCTCTAGTGGACTTATGATCCAGTGCTTAGTAGAATCACCAATGTAAAGAGCTTCTTCAAATTATCTATCCCTACACAGACCTATTTACAGATTTTTTTTTTGATTTTTATTCCCAGGCACACAGAAAGTGTGCAGAGGCTGGTGAATGAGTTGGGGTAGAGGGCCAGAATGGGCTGGTTGCACAGCTGAGTCAGGCAGCAAATTAAAGTCAGTAGTTCAAAAAAAAAAAACATTTCTAGAAAGTTCCTTTTCTACCCCAATGCACAAAGGGACTGTATCAGCAACTTGCAATTTTCAGGCTACTTCTTTGCCTCACAGAAACCATAATTCTTCTTACACTATAATACAGAGACAATTTCAGCTCTAGGCTCATTTTTTTTTTAATATGACCCAAATTTATTAAGATGATCTGTGAAATAAAACCCATTGCTTTTAAAAATGCTACATACAAAGAAGGATGCTTAGCTTTTCAAATGAAATTTCTTTTCATCATTTCCTCTATTATTTCAAAATAAAAATTCTTGTGAATTCGTGTTTTCTCATTTGGAATAGAACTACTAGGCACTTAGTAGCTTAATAATAAGTATAGAATATGTCATAGAGATATATATTATTTACAGATAGCTATCTGTAGGTAAATGTACTTCTTTAAAATTAGAATATACTTACAAATTGCCTTATTAAGGAATAAACACAAAGTAATTCCATTAGTTTTCATTTTTATTAATTTTCTTCTGAAGATTTGAAAGATTGTATTGCCTATGAAATGTAATTAAACTGAATTGGATAAAATGGTGAAAATTACCCAAAAATTCACTCTTGACAGTGAATAGTTTCAAGTACCTTAAACTGTGTACAGTCAAAGCTGTGAGCATAGAAATGAGACTGTATCCCATTCACTTGTAGGCTGAGAAAAATCAATACTGATAATTTTTTACTTTTTACCTGCCTTATAGACAATGAGTACTTATACATTTACATTCCCCAGTGTGAAAAATAAATCATATATTTAGGTGTGATGGTTATTTAGTTTTTCAATTTGTAAAGTCATTATGTTCAATATTCTTATATTTCTAGACATCACTGCTTTCTCTAATAAGAATTAAAGAGAACCGAGTAGTACCTGCATACAGGTACATTTGTTAACCCACAGCTTTCAATATTTGATATATTGAAATATTTCAATATTTGATAGACTATGCTGCTTTACAAGTAGTCCTCTTGTTTATCATGAACATTTTTAGTTGGGAATTTTGTGCATGAATGTCATATAGTTGAGAAAATCCACCCTGTCTCTCATCCCTTGAGGCTTCCCTAATTGTCCCTCATTGTCCTTACCAGTTGTCCTTTCTTGTACTTTTGTCACTCTGTGCTTTGAGTAGGGCCATCTATTAAGTGTTGGTTGTCTTTCACGGACTGTATCCCCAAAGAAAACATTTTCACTATCCTTTAGAAGCCCTCAGTTACTAATATCTCTTTATTTATGGATGAGACTTCACAGACCCTCGCTAAACATCAAGGGGTTTTGTTAGGCATGATCTCATTCAGTTCATAAACATGAAGTCACAGGCACTGTGAGTTTATATATAGAATGGATCTGTCATGTCCTGCAAAACAAATTTTTTCAAATAAATGTGTGTTAATTATTAATCTTAGAGTTTCTATCCCTTCCCATGATGATCCTTGAACCTTAGAGCAAGGAATAAACTATTTAAGATGAGCATTCTAGAGTATTCTTATGTTAACATTGACTAGATGTGTCTCTGTATTATTCACTATCTGTTAAAAGAAAACCTTTCTCTGGTGAGGATTGAGAAATGAACTAGTCTTTGAATGCAAATATAAAAATTTAGCAATTTGCGATCTATACAAAACTATTCTTCATTTCCTTTAGTGAATAAAGGAACTAACTTATTTCAGATGCTTTTCGTCAGTTCCCTAGTCCCAGTGTTCTGCTCACCACCATTTCGGATTCTCTCTTCATTTGATGATGTCTAAAAATTATATATTCAGAAGATAAGCCACCTAAAAGAGAGTACTTAGAAGCCTAAGTTCAAGTGGCAGCAGGAAAAATTGCCAAAGGGTTGTGGAGTTATGCCTATTTTTAGATGCTTCCTGATGATTACATACACTTCAAGAGACAAATTGAGAATTCAAGGCCTCTAAGTACTTGTCTAAGAAGAATCATTTCTTGAAATTCCAAAGAAACTGAGGAAAAAGTCCAAGTGTCCTCACCCTTTCTTATTAAGACACAGAAGAGATGTATTGTAAGAATTTGTATGACTGAGACATCAAGTACCCTCACAGGGTCTGAGTCAATATTTCAGTGTTAATTCCAAAGAGGAATTAGGTGTGTCATTATTTTATCCCTTTTTTCACATTCAAAAACTAAAATGAAATAGCTCTATAACAGTAGTTTTCAACTCTGGTACATACCTCCTTTGGTGGTTGAAAGACCCTTTCCCAGGGGCTGCCTAAGATCATCTAATAAAAAAATATATTTATATAACAATTCATAACACAGTAATAAAATTGTCATTATGAAGTAGCAACAATAATACATTATGGTTTGGGGTTCCACACCATCAGGAACTGTATTAAATAGTATACCATTAGTAAAGCACTGCCCTAGAAGAATTCAATGTAGACTTTTAAAGATATCTACAGGGAAAAATAAGAGGATAATAAAGGTAATTTTTTTTTTTTTTTTTTTTTTTGGTTTTTCAAGACGGGGTTTCTCTGTGTAGCCCTGGCTGTCCTGGAACTCACTCTGTAGACCAGGCGGGCCTCAAACTCAGAAATCCACCTGCCTCTGCCTCCCAAGTGCCGGGATTAAAGGCGTGCGCCACTACCGCCCTGATAAGATAATTTTTTAAAAAGTAATCCTTAACATAGAGCTAATAAAAAATGTCATTTAAAATATCTTTCAGCACAAGCACAGAGATGTAAGTAAATTTTTGATTACTTACAAAAAATCATTAAAAAATAACCAAATGATGATTTTAGAGAGTCATATAAAATAATCTGAGGAAGTCAACAGTCTTTTTAAGGTGATTGGCAAAAACCACACACATTTATGTGATTAAAATACTGAGTGTAGAAAAAAGTAAATTAGAATTTTTGATATAAGAACTAGAAAATTAGCAGTAATTTACATTTACAATAGAAAAATACCTTTATTTGCAGCTAGTTTCAACACAGATGAAAGAAAAAATAAAGATAGAAATTTAGTCCTTAAAGAGCTTAATGGCAATAACTCAACCTAGATTTTTTTTTTCTTTAGAAAGAATACTGTTGAAGACAAATGGAGCAAAGATAAATATTTTGAGACAACAGAATGTGTTAGAATTTATCACTAACATATTCATACAAGAAAATAATTGCATACAGTACTTAAGCTTATTTTCCACCTACTGACAGTGGTGGATAATTAGAACTGTAAACCATGATGTTAAAGAATGCCAGGCTAGTTTTGTTTAAAGCACTTAATTAAAAGACCTGTTCTGAGGATGACTGCTCTCCTTTGTAAATAATAACAAACTCGGTCAAGAACACAACAATAGCCCCTCTTTCTGATGGCATTATGGTAATCCTCCAGAATTCCACACTGGCGGAACTAAATATGTACACATTCATCATTGATTTGACATGAGTTTTATTTAATTTTAAATTATATATTATTTACCGTTTAATTATTTGTATATGCATGTGTCTATGTTTGGTTATTTTCATGTGGCTGTAGTGCTTACAGAAGTCCCCTGCAGTGAAAATGACAAGTGGTTGGCAGATGTCCAATGTATATGTACTACAAATTGAACTTGGAAGAATAGGAAATCTTCAAAGTGATGAGCTCTCAGTTTAACTGTTGGACTGAAAGAACCTTAAAGGATTTTCTTTTGTGCTTCTTGTAGGTGGGCATTCCGGTTACCTTCAGCTGTCAACATGACACAGGGTAAACTCATCTTGTGAACTTTCAACTGAAAAATAATCCAGACATATTTTTTTTTACTATAAATTTTCAGTTTTAATTGTTTAATTGATATACAGAAACTGTACATATGTATGGGATGTAATTTGTTTTGATACATGTTCATATTGTGCAATGACCAAACAATGACAATAAGAATTTATTGCATGTTTCTCATGGATGCATACAAACTACACAGTTTATCTTACCTGTGCTAGAATTAAGAAGCATTAAGAAGACAAAAAATAAAGGTAAATAAACAGCAAAGGCTGACAAAGATACAAAGAAGAAGTTTTCACACCATTGATAGTATAAGCTAGGAGAAGTATGGAAAGCAGTATGGAACTTCCAAAAAAATCAAAAACAAAAACAAAATCCAGAAGTAAACGTTGCTATCTGACCCAGATATCTCAGAATCATAGCAAATTCAAAAATATGAAATTGGTATTTCAAAGAGAAACTCACACTCACTTGTTAGAGCTTTGTTCAGAACAGCTAAAATGTAATCAAGTCAGTTGTCTATCAACCACCGAATGGCGAAAGAGCATGTGAGACATATATCCTCTATATTTCTCAGCTATTGACTTCTTGTTGCGGTTTGTGTAAGAGAGTTTTGAATGAGATGGATGTGGTTGTGCCCGACCTACTGTGATTGGTACCATTCTTAAGCAGATAATCCTGAATTATCTAAGCAAGATATCTGAACATAAGCTAGCAAATCAGCCATGTAGGGAACCAGCTAATGGCATTCTTTCATGGTTTCCACGTTCATGTCTCCCTTTGTCCTGAATGTTCCCTAGACTTTGTGTTCCTGTGCTGAACCATTTTAATGATGGATTGTGACCTGAAAGTGTAAGCTCAATGAACCTTTTCTTCATCTATGTTGCTTTTAGTCAGAGGGCTTTATTATAGCAACAAAATGACCTGGACAGGTCTTGGGTACTTCAATAATGGAAGAAGTGCTATTTTCCTTCAATCTTAGAGAGATTCTAGGTATTCTATATGATTCAAGGTGAGAGAGTGACTGGTTTCCATTCCTAGATGATAATTTTACAAAATGTTCACTATACTTCATTTCTGTTATAACTTTACATCTCTACATCTGCTTACCACAAGTTATACACTGTGTGTGTACAAGCTAACAAATATTATGGAAATATCTAAAATGGGTTTCTGTCTTACAAGAACGTCACTAAAACATTCAACACATATTTGATTATGTATTAATTCATCACAATATCCAGCATCATTATCATCCTCTGTTTAGGTACACTAGTAGGCATATCTAATATCTAATGTTTATTTCTGTTTTCTCTATGGAAAGTACAGTACTCAGTTGAATACATGGAACATCTCAACTAACACTTTTGTAATTGCTCTTTTGACAGCTACCATTTTGGTCAAAACTCCAAACTCAAACTAACAGAGCAAAGTTATAAAACCAGAGAGTAATTAATCAGTGGGAAGCCCAGCCAGCCAGATAATCACTGTTTGAACCCTTAAGTGTTATAGTACATCCTTTATTTGATAGAATATACTTTGCATTAAAAAAAAATAAATAAATTGAGTGGCATTTTCTATCAGAAAATTCCTGGAAGCATATAAGTTGATACGGTAGAGATGCTCACAAAACATACTAGGAGGCAGGAATTAATTCACTGCACACAGTAGAAACCAAATTAAGCTGCCTAATCTAAGAAATATATCTAATGGTAAATTTAAATATCAGAATGTTTTACTCTACTTAGGAAACAATTTATAGGTCATGTAAAGTGAAATAAGTATAGATATATAGATATATATATATATATAGATAGATAGATAGACAGACAGACATACACATATACATACCTATACACATATACATACTCATACATATATACACATATGTGCATTGATATATATTCTATGTTGACTTGGCATTATTTTTCCATTAATTTTTCCATTAATTTCCATTATTTTTCCTGTTAATACATATTGTATGACATGTCTTACTTTTTAGTATAATAGTGTTCATCATTCCTATTCAAAATGACCTATAAAATTTGTTACAGTTTAAACAGATTATTTATGTATACACTATATGGCAACACATTTTTGCTTAGCAAAGCTGAGCATTTAAATGAAATTATTATATTATAGGAACCAGATACATGAGAACAAATCAAATAATTGTGAATAATATTTAGTATAATCACATGAATGACCCTATTTACAATATTTGATCTAATTTATTACCAAACCCTTTAGCATATGTAGATAAAAACACTATGGCCTAATGACAATACAGTTAATACATTGCCAGATATTGTTGCTTTGTATCATTTTTATCTTGTTTACTCATGTAATTTTTCACAAAAGGTTTCAGTGAGTTAAAACAGCCATTTGAACTTTATAGATTTAGCTCTATATTTAATACAAGTCCACTGCACTGGGGCACAGAACCTTCACAGGGCCAAGGGCCTCTCCTCCCGTTGATGACCGACTTGGCCATCCTCTACGATACACGTGCTGCCAGAGCAATCAGTCCCACCATATGTACTCCTTGGTTGGTGGTTGAGTCCCTGGGAGCTCTAAGGGTACTAGTTAGTTCAAATTGTTCGTTCTAAGGGGCTGCAAACCCTTCAGCAGTCCTTTCTCTAACTCCTTCATTTTTTTTTAGGGGAAACTGGGAAAGGAGAAATCATATGACATGTAAATAAAGAAAATACCAAGTAAAAAAAAAAGGAAAAAAATATAAGTCCAGTCAACATTTTAGATTGTCAGTCTCTAATGAGAGTTCTGAGGATGTATTTTATTTAAATTTTCTATGCTGCACTTTTCCATTTAGTGTCAATATATCCTTAGATACGTAAACTATTCTTCTGTTTTGAGAGATTTTACCAGTCTCACTACTTCCTCCCTACTATGCAAATAACTTAAATGTTGATTTAGAACCTGCTTAATGAGCTTCATATTCATAATTCCAATTACTTGATCAGCATCATCAACTGGATTTCCCATGGGCACTTCAAACTCAGTAAACAGAGTAGAATGTATTATGTTTCCCTGGAGAACTGTCAGAAGATGATTTAAAATTTCATTTGCTAGAAAAGTTCCCACATTTACCTGAGTGCAATCATCAGGACTTGTACAGAGTCATATTATCATATAGAACTTCTTGTTCTTTATATCACATACTACAGCAAAAATAAAATCTTTTCCCTTTTGATAGAAATACATTGTCAATCTTGTATGACAATTTTCTCTTGTTATCATAAGGTAGTGCACTAAGTGGTTTTAGGCTTGGGGTCTCATCAAAGACTGACATTATGATTCTTTCTGAAAATATTTTAAAGGAGTAGTAAGAAGTAAAATTAGTTCTTAATGAAAGAAAGATATTTCCAGTCCATTCTTGTTTTGTTTTGTTTTGTTTTGTTTTTGAGACAGAGTTTCTCTGTGTAGCATTGGCTGTCCTGGAACTCACTCTGTAGACCAGGCTGGCCTCAAACTCAGAAATCTGAATGCCTCTGCCTCCCAAGTGCTGGGATTAAAAGTGTGCGCCATCACTGCCCAGCTCCAATTCATTCTTAATACAATTATATACTTTACTAATATACAATTTTAAATCCTCAGATAGGTTCAAACTTTATCTCTAGTAAGAAGATAAATGTAAAATGTATTAAGTGTAATATTAATTAATAGGCACACAGTGTTTATCCAAGTTATCCCTCCACAAACATACAGACTATTGCAGCTGTATTGCTGGCATTTTATGATCTATTTGATCCTTTTTTTTCTAGACCAAGTCTTACATTGTAGCACAGAAAGACATGAGACTCACTATGTAGCACCATTTGACCTTGAACTCTTAGCAATCTTCCTGCCTCAAACTCAGTGAATGAGAGGGAATTGCAAGAGTAAGCCACCATGCTCAGTTTTGAATGACAACTTCCAAAAAGTTTTATATAAAGTCAGTCACATTTTCATTATTAATCATGTTTCTTATTTTAATTTCTAAGTACTACCTCTACATGAAATAAATTGATGTTCTATTCTAACCTCAATGTTATTGGCGAATTGTTATTGTGATTTCATATTTGGCAATGAGTTGTGGTTTTTGCTTCCAAAAATTTTTAGTATGTTGTCTAAATAATCTTATTGGAATGAAGCCTCAAAGTCTTCAGGAAATACGATGGTGCATTTCATCCTAGATGAGAAATACACATATATGCGTGAGTATGAAAACATTTTTATTGTACATAAATATGCATGTGAGTGGAGACATAACTTGTGAGTGATTGGGTCATTAAAAGTCTAAATAAAAAACACATCTAAAGCATTTGCTGCAATGGCTGGCATACAATCACATGTTGAATATCAATTTCATTATGAATGAGTTTACAGAATACATTACATTAAAACTCCAAATCTTGTGTGGCTGAACTTTTATTTTCACAAAAATATTGTCCTAAATAATAAAATAAAAACTTCTTAAAATATAAAGTATATAGAGATTTAAATATTAGCTATTAAACTTCCCTGCTTATAGAGACCCTCATTGATATGAAAATCTGTGAATATTCCCATCAAGGGAATGAAGGGCTAAGTCTGACTCTCCAAGTGATATTTGACCCCTTTACAATCCATATGTATTAAGGTGACAGTTAAGTTAACTTTCAGGATTCTGATGTATACTTTTTTTAACTTTTAAAAAACATGAGTTTGTTTTGATTGGCTTGATTTTCTTTTCTGTAAAAGTATATGATTAGACCATTCAGACCCAAAGAAACTTTTAAGTAAATATTACTGTTAAATATAATCAAGTACCTACTCCTTGCTCTGCTGAAATAATACACAGTGAGGACAATAAATCACTTATTGAAATAAAACTAGTTACAAAATAATGAGCAGGGAGAATCACCACTTTATATTTTCCAGCAATAAGTCACAAAAGGAAGGTACTCTTTTAATAGAAACCAGTTATCTAGGTATCTAGTTATATTCACATGGTGCAACTCATTGTGACTTTTCTTGTTTTTTTGTTTGTTTTGTTTTTCCAGACAGGGTTTCTCTGTGTAGCTCTGGCTGTCCTGGAACTCACTCTGTAGAC
>NW_022196915.1:94069287-94082698 GCF_008632895.1 Mastomys coucha | reverse complement strand
GCCTCTGCCTCCCAAGTGCTGGGATTAAAGGCATGTGCCACCACTGCCCAGCTAACTCACTGTGATTTTTAAGTATTCTAAAAAGCTGACTGTAATAAAAACAGTCATGACTTTACATACAAGGTACTGATATTTATTTAACTAATTCATACTTTTATTGATGTTTGTATGGTAACGTGGATTATTTTGTGCATGGGTGTATGTGAGAGTGCACATATCTGTATACATACCTACCTCTGAGGACTGGAGGTTGATGTTGAATATATTTCTCAATTACATTTCATCTCATTCTTTTGGACCTCTCATAAACCCTGGAATTCACTAGTTGGTGGGCTATTCATTAACCTCAGTAATCCATTCTTCTCTACCTCCTCAGGACTTCAGTAACAGACACTTGCCAGTGTGCATGCTTTGCTATGCGGATCTGAGCATTGTAACTTAGATCCTCATGCTTGTGCAGCTAACGTTTTAGATCTAAGCTGCCTTGGAGAAGAGAAGATGTCATATATATATATACATATATATGTATATGTCATATATGTATATATATACACACACATATATATACGCACACATATATGTATACTTATATATACATATATAAGTATATATTCATTTCAGTAATATATCCACAATGCATACATGTATTTATGTGTATATATGCATATACACATATGTATGTCCATAAATGTTTGCATGTGTATATTTGTCTATCTATCTATTTTTCTATCTATCTATCTATCTATTATCTACCTATGTATCTATTATCTATCTATCTCTATATATACATATGCACGTGTTCATGTGTATGTTTGTGTGTGTATGTGTATGCTGTCTTCTGACTCAATTTATTGTTCAGTGTTTATCTTTGTGATTGAATAAATTGTCAGAGGTCTCATCATTGGTAGAAACTGATTAACCCTTAATTGACCGGAGCTTTTCATCTTGGGGTGGGGCCTTGAGAGATTTCTGTCACTCTGTGTTGGAAAGTCACCTAGTATTATCATTATGCAGGCTGTGAAGAGTACTGTTACATCAGATGGAGAATGCTACATAAAATGACTGTTGATAAAAACATAGAAGAAATAGCTGAGGGAGTCCCAGCCGTAAGTGACACATCTACAAAGCAACTTCTACACCTAAGACTCAAGGAATTTCAAGGAAGATGACAATCCAGTAAGAGGGATAGGACCAGGACATTTCTGCCATACTCCATCTTCTATATATGACAAGGAACTGCACCTATAAAGTCTTCACTCAATTTTTAACAAGAAAGCACAAATAATCGAATCTAAAATACTTGTTTATAGAATGGCTAATGTATACTTTGCATAGAATTATAAATTAAATTTTCTCCCTAATGGGACAAATATTACTTCTGTACTTAAACATTGTTACACATTTTTTTACTTGTGCTCCATATAAACATACAGAGGAAACATCAGTAGAGTTTTCATCATTAGCATGAAAAGACCCTTGTCTGAATTTCATATAGGAACTTTACAGCAGGAATGTAAGAATGTGTTTTTTTCTTCCTTCAAGGTCTCTATTAGAGAGACGTGTAGCTACAGAAATTAATAGAGCAAGTGCAGGAAAATTTAGGAGTAAAGCAAATGATAACATAAATTGGATCACAGTATTACTGATCTTTGCCCTGAGGTTAAAATACTTGACTAAATAAAATTCTGTTTCCTTCGAGCTAAATAATCTCTGTTGTCAATACTACAGTTCAGTTATCCAAGAGAGTCTTTTTTATCCCTGGTTATCACATCATTGGAACTAGAAGCTGACATTGTAGGGCTAGTTATCCATTTGAAGAGTTTACCCCCAGCTGGCTTTCTTGCAATTTAATTGGTAAGGTACAGGAGCAATTAGAAACTAGTTGCTCCAACATCAGCCATATATCCTGGAACCAGCTGTGCTGTCTAAAACCATTTCCCATGCATTACAATTAAAAAGCAATTGGGAGCCTATTTCCAGTATGTCATGAAGAGACACTTTGAAGAAGGTGGGTAGAATGTGACTTAACTGTGTCACAGGGAAGCTACAGCGGCAGGGAGTGCAAACAATTGGGAAGGGTCAAAATTGCTATAAAACTCAGTCCCAGTAAATTTTATGGAACTGTAAAAGAACCATTGATCTGCATTGTTGAAAGAAAACAAACAAAACCAGCACAGTTGCATCGCTTTTTATTTTGGCATTCTACTATTTGTTTCTGTGGTAGGAAACCAAGGAGCTGAGAGTTCTACATCCCGATCCATAGGTAGCAGAAGGAGACTGTGTGTTATACTACGCCATAGTTTGAGCCAGGACTCAAAGCTGATCCCACGGTGACATACTTACTCCAACAAGGCCACATCTATTCCAAAAAGGCCATGTCTCCTAATAGTGTTAAGCATCTAAAAAAAATGAGACTTTATGGGCCATACCTATTCAAACCACCATACTTGTTATTTTACAATCGAAATATGCATGTGGACTTTGTACGTTATATTTTTATGTAGAAACATAATTTTTAATTAACTGCATTGTATCTAAACAAATATAACATGATGTATAAAAATATTTTTGGATTGGAAAATGACATTTGTAATATAATAAATTTGAAATTTTAAACAGCATATGGATTTTTAGAACCTACTTTTACTTATTATTTAATATAATTATCCTTAAATTAGTAAGCCTTAAGAATTATACTATCTGAAAATTATATTTAATTTTATTCATTTTTACATATTTTTATATATTTTTCATTCCTTTCTTCATTACATCCTTACCATTGTTTCCAGGTCTTTTCACCACTTCCAGTCCCTCCCTTCTCCACACAATTCACTCCTTCATTTCCCTCCATAAAATAGCTTTATTCTTTTGCACAGATTTTTACTATGTAGTTTAATATCTAGCATAAGCTACTGCTTTGCAAAAAATTTACAATCTTCTTTAATCACAAGTCCCTATGATATAAAATTATAAAATGACATTCAAAATAATTGAAAGAATTTAAATTATATATTTTTATTTTAAAGAGAATTTGAAAAGTTCATCACTATATAGAGAAACAAACTATTAAACATAATAACATGTTTTAGACTAACTACTAGTACCATGCCCTAATATCTCCATGTACATTATAAATATGTATACACATATATGTCTGTTAATGTATATGTTTTCATGAGATATTTTATAAATAAAAAATTATAATGGTATATAATCTATTAGTTGAATTATTCAACTGTTGCAGTTTCTTGTTTGTTTGTTTTGGTTTTTGATTTTTGGTTTTTGCTTTTGTTTTTCGAGACAGAGTTTCTCTGCATAGCTCTGGCTGTCCTGGAACTCTCTCTGTAAACCAAGCTGGCCTCAAAATCAGAAATCTACCTGCCTCTGCCTCCCAAGTGCTGGGATTAAAGGCATGTGCCACCACTGCCCAGCTTGTTGCTGTTTTTATCATATAATGAACAAACAATTTAAGTATCAGAAAGAACAATTTTACATAAATGACTATTTCACTAAACACAGATTGTCATTGGTTAGATAACCTGAAAAAGAAAATATGATATAAAATATAGAAGTAAATATGCTATATTAGACTGTTAATGAGATTTCACTTGCATAAGAAAAAGCAAAAGGTAGCAAAATTCAGTATTCACCACAGGTACAGAATGGGAGACTGTGGTCAAGGACTGTGAAGAATTATGTGAGGAGGAGTACTACAATCAGTGGAGACGGGCGTGGTATCTCCAACTATGGTCTTATCTCATAGTATGTGATTGTCCTCTGAAGCACTTTAACATCTGCCAAAAATCTTTTTCTATATTTTGACCCTTTTATGATGCAATAGCTATTACCACTTTACTTCAAAGACAAGAAGGGTGCTCATATTAAAGATGTATCTTGGAACAGGAATTTCTAAACAGACTATGGCATGCTGCCATTTGGAAAATCATCCAAATGAGGCATTGCTAGTGTTAAAGGCTGAAATGTGAGCAACATATTAAACAAACCAATGAGAAAAATGAATATCTGTATAAAGAAAATAGAGTCAAGGCATAACTACTTCGGAGATATGATTTCTTTGTAATTTATTATATGGTAGGGACATTCCTATATTTTATTGAAAATATTCTACTTCAGCATTTTCAAATGAACATATTTATTTATAATAGTCAAAACAATAATAAGAGGTGTCACAAAAATGACAGATGTACAATGATACGTTGCTCTACTTATTTGCTTAGGCTGTCTTGTTTATTTGCCTTGTTTTCTAAATGATCCTCTTTTGCTTCTGTTACTTAAAGATGAAGTGCTGTTTTTATTAATATTAGATGATATTAATTTCCTCATGAACCAGAGTTAGGAATTGTCCAGTCACCTAGCTCTCAGTTAGAGAAATGCAAGTCTCTTGTACCATTCATCAGTTCTGCCTAAGCCTTTGAACCCATTTTGCTCTGCATTTTTCATACTACACAGTAGGAAATATATCTCTAGAGCTAAGTAAATGAGAAAGACAGAAGAAAATAAAGAAAGAGAAAGGAAGTAAAGAGAAAAATGAAGGATGAAGGAAAGGAGAATGGGAGAAAAGGCTAGAGAAGGAAAAAAGAAAATGAAAGAAAGAGAGAGAAAAGAAGGAAGGAAGGAAGGAAGGAAGGAAGGAAGGAAGGAAGGAAGGAAGGAAAGAAAGAAGGAAGAAAGGAAGGAAGGAAGGAAGGAAGGAAGGAAGGAAGGAAGGAAGGAAGGAAAGAAAGAAGGAAGGAAGCAAGGGAGGAAGGTTGGAAGTAAGGAAGGGAAGGAGGAAGGGGGAGAGACAAAGTGAAGGGACAAAGAAACAAAGAAAAATATAATGCCACTGAACCAGAACTTGAAGTTTCTTTTAAAGATACTGGGACTGTTCTCCAAGGGCAGTAGCAATTTGGTATTCTAAAGTTAAAAATAAAACAAAACACCATGTTCCCTGGTTGCCAGAATGTCATTTGACCTTATGATTTCCCATGCTTTGTTTACCTATTAGCATCCATTGTAATGGAACTTTTCTGACAACTTTCACTGAAATCCTTTAAGACCCAGTCCCAACTTCCACCCACATTAATATTTTTCTTTGCATTGTCCATTATATCCAATAATTAGCCCAATTATTTGTTAAGTACCCTGCAACAAGACTATACAAAAGTAGATTTTCCCTTTCTCAAGTGGTGTCTATTACAGATAACTTCTTAATTATGGATGAAATCCAGGTCCTCTCCCTCGTCTCAAGGCTGGATTAAATCTGTGTATGTTTTATGTGTGCTAGTGTTACCACCATTTCTGTTAGTTCCTGTTTACATTCATCCTATTGTCTCTGGAAGTTTTGCCAGTGAGTGTCATTGAATATGTAAAACACAATTTAGGACAGAGTCGATGTTGAGTAGTTGGCCTATACTGAATGAATTCCACGTTTTTATGTGTGTATGTGAGAGATGGCCACTGTAGTTCTCTTGTTGTTTAAGACGATTT
Source organism: Mastomys coucha (assembly GCF_008632895.1). Lineage (NCBI taxonomy): Eukaryota > Metazoa > Chordata > Mammalia > Rodentia > Muridae > Mastomys > Mastomys coucha. Next base: position 94,077,208 of record NW_022196915.1, on the reverse strand, counting down.
GTGGTATTGATGTTTGTTAGTTTGTTTTGGTTTTAATTTTTATATTTTTGTTGTTTTGTTTTGATCTTTTAAGAGAAAGCAAAGAGTTGGGTTGGTTGGTAAGCAGATGAGAAGGACCAGGGAGAAATATGCGCAAACATATCACAAAAAAGTCTGTATGAATGCTCATATGAATGTAAAAAAACGAGTTTTTTAAAAGTAATAAAATCCATAGTAAGGAACGATGGTTGGTTATCAAGTAATAGGTTCTGCAACTGCTGGGCCACATCATCAGAATTTATTTTAAGAGAAACCCAAATGATGAGAGAATTATATAATGGTTACAACCATTGTGCAGACTTTTGAGATAAATAACTAGATCAAACTTTACATATGGACCAGAGTGATGGCTCAGCAGGTAAAGTCACTTGCTGTCAGTTCCATTTCAGAAGTTGTATAGAGAAGAGAGAAACAACACAAGCATAGGCCATAAGAAAAGCACTCCGATGCACAGAGACACACAGCGCAGATATAAAATCTTTTTCTCATCTATTCATCTATCTATCATCTATGTTTTCTAATCTATCATCTGTCCATCAATCTATCTGATATATATATATATGATAAATAGATAGATATATTAGATAGATATTAGATATGTTATATACATATGTTAAATATAGAACATCTATAGGTAAATGATACATTTAGACATAGATATAGATATAAATATATACATTAGATATAGAAATAGAAAAATATTATAGTGCGTTAAGGGCCTTACAAGTAATTCTTATAAACCTTAAGTTCAGAAATTGTCAGGTAACAGGAAAGATATAAATGCTGTTGAAGCAAATGACTAACACATGTTTTATGATTAACATTAACAACTTTAAATTCATGGCTTTCAAAAAGAAGAATAAAAATATGTGGTCTGTTTAAATTTGTTTGTAGATTAATAACTGATTTAAAATAGTAATCCAAAGGGAGAAATATCACATCTTCCATCATCTTCTGTTTTAAATACTCTTCAATCTGTGTGCATGAGAACAAATATTGCTTATTATACTCTTGTATATTTCATTAGAAATTAATAAATTAGAGGATGGAGTGATGGCTCTGCATTTATCAATATCCTCTGTTCTTTCAAAGACTCTTGCATGGTTTCCAGCACCCACAAGAAAGCTTACACAGGTTCTGGGGTTTCCACACCCTCTTCTGTCTTCTGTGGCAAACTAGGTAGTTGCCCAATTGTAGTGCTCAAACATATACCAAGCAAGACATTCATACACATAAAATAAGTATACCTTTCAAAAATAAATATATAAAAATACCCATTTACAAAAAATGGTCTATCATATCTTAAAACTTATTTGAAACTATTGACAAATCCACAAAAACACATTCACACAGACACACAAACACACAAACACAATTATTTACAGAACTTACTTTGGACCCAAATGACTTTCACTGAAACAATACAACATCTCATAGTAAAATATTTCATGTTATGTATGCAAAACCCACCAAAATATATTCTTGTGAGTTTTATACAAGACATCCTTTTCATGCTACTTTAAAGTTTGTATCAAAAAAAAAATTAAGAATTTCTTATCCTAAGATATGTGTCACATATTCGTATAAAAATGGTTTCCACTTTATTGTTGTGACTGGAGTAATAAACACTCTTTTTTCTCCCTTTTGTTTCTCTTGACAGTTTTGCTTCTTATTTTTCTTTTTTTCTTAAATTTTTTAATGGCGATTTTATTTACTTACACTTCAAATGTTATTCCCCTTCCCAGTTTCCTCTCAGCAAACTCCCTTCCCCCTATGTCCTCCCCCTCTGCCTATATAAGGGTGCTCCCTCACCAGCCCACTTCCTCCTGCCTCAGCACCCTAGCATTTCCCTACCCTGGGTCATCAATACTCCACAGTACCAAGGAGTTCCCCTCCTAGTGATTCCATAAGATAATCCTCTGCTACAAATGCAGCAGGAGCAGTGGGTTCCTCCACATGTACTCTTCGGTTGTTGGTTTAGTCTCTGGGAAGCTCTGAGGGGAGGGGTCTTGTTGGTTGATATTGTTCTTCCTATGGGGTTGCAAAGCCCTTCAGCTCCTTCAGTTCTTCCCCTAAGTCCTCTTTTGGGGTCCCTGTGCCCAGTCTTTTGGTTGGCTGCAAGCATCCACATTTGTATTGGTCACCCTCTCGCAGAGCCTCTTAGGAGACAGCTGTATCAGGCTCCTGTTAGCAAACTCTTATTGGCATCAACAATAGTGTCTGGATTTGGTGGGATTGATCCCGAGGTAGGGCAGTCTCTGGGTGGCCTTTCCCCACCTCAAAAATGAACATTCTTATAATATCTGTTGACAATTGACTGCTCCTCTAAGAGCTGATGAGCTCTGCTTCATATAAGCTGATATATATCATCAAATGAGTAAATGTTTATTTTGCTTAAAAATGATTTACTCACACTTGAAAATAGGGATGTTTAACGTGAACATCTTGATTTCTGTTTTTTTTTACTAATCAGACAATGCAGCTACAATTTTAAAAATGTTACATTTTATCATCACCCCTTATCAAAATGAGAGTTATATTTTTCTAGATAGTTTTCCAACTTTTATGTTCACTTGAGACAAAACAGTCAGTGCAGTAATTCTAACCTGTCTTCCAGGATTTTATTTTTTATGTTCTTTCTCTGGTCTCACAAGCATTTGAGATAAATCATTACCTTGGAAGCCATGGGAAATTACCCCAGACTTAATATAATGAATGTCTTTATAATTACACTTTAACATATTCCAATTTTAGGCAAAGTCTTCTTTGTTATTGTTGATTTAATCTGTGAGTATTAAGACAATATAATTTATCAATTTTTTTCTCTTCCCCAACTGTTTTCTGATCTGTCCTTTATCCCTGAGCTCCCTAATGCACGGCCATTATTATTACCACATTTCTTTTAAACTATTCATAAGATAGCACCATTGATTTTAAAATCCTATCATAATTTTTGTTTGTTTTATAAGACTATTTTTTATGATACTTGACAGGTGGGTTAGAATTATTAAAAAACTTAGGGACACATATTACATTCCTAGGCTCTGCTGAGGTAGGTTTTAATCAGGATGTTGGAGTAAATTTCTTTAAAAAGATTTTCCACTTAGTTAAGGAGAAAGGGAGAACAATGATCATTACTTTAACTTTAGATCAGTATGATTTTGGAAAACTAGCCGATAAACTTCTATTCAAATATAGGAAGTAAGCTGGAGGCACATGTTATTGCTAGAGCAATGTGTCAGTATATGTGGGGACCAAGATTCTATACTTCTTATTTTAAAGTAATAAACAAACAAACAAATATGTTTTCATATCTGGAATGATCTTGAGTGTAGAATCATGACCCTGAATAGGTAAAAAAATAAATAAATTCATGAGTTATCACTAAGTGGGCAAATTTGCATTGCAAGCAATATAGAAAGATTGTTATGCATTTATACAAAAGGAAAGGTTGGTTTTACTGCTATTGTAAGCACACAAATACTGTGTACTAATGTGTACTACTAGCATATACAGATAGTAAATGCTAATATGGTAAAGAAGGAATAGAAGTGACTATATTATCGCTGGGAGCCTTCTGGCCTGGAGCGTGTTGAAATGAGACACCAAGTAGGACTCTGGTGTGGCTAGCTTTTTAACTATACTGGATATTGATGATAACTTCTAAAAAAGTCCTAAAATCTTTTTTGCTCATTTTGAGGGTTAAAAGCACCTGGATTAGGTGATTAACACCTGTAGTCTAACAGCAGGAGATTAAGTAATGTGGCCTTTGTTCTATTTAAGCTGGAACTGTACTAACTTTCAGCCTGCTATTTGAAGTCACAGGAAGAAAAAGGGACACTTTGAAAACTGAATTTAACATTTATTTGTAAGATGTATTTTTTTTCTTATAAAAGGCAACATTTAATTGGGCCTGGCTTACAGGGTCTGAGGTTCAGTCTGTTATCACCAAGTTGGGGGAGTATCAGTATCTAGGCAGACATGGTGCTGAAGAAGCTGAGAGTTCTACATCTTGATCTGAAAGCTGCTGACCACAGTGTAAATACTTCAGTCCTTCTTAGAAGGGGGATCAAAATACCCATGGGAGGAGACACAGAGACAAAATTTGGAGCAGAGACTGAAGGAAAGGTCATCCAGTCACTGTCCCACCTTGGGATCCATCCCATATACAGTTACCAAACCCAGACACTATTGTGGATACCAGGAAGTGCTTGCTGACAGGAACCTGATAGAGCTGTTTCCTAAGAGGCTTTGTCAGAGCCTGACAAATACAGAGGCAGATGCTTGCAGGGACTAAACCACTCACCAAAGAGTACACCTGGAGGGACCCATGGCTCCAGCTCCATATGTAGCAGAGGATGGCCTTGTGGGATATCAATGAGAGGAGAGGCCCTTAGTCTTGTGAAGGCTCTATGTCCAAGTGTAGGAGAATACCAGGGCCAGGAAGCAGAAGAGGGTGGGTTAGTGAGCAGGGGGAGAGGGGAATGATGTGATGGGGGCCTTTGGAAAAATGAGGAAAGGGGAGATCATTTGAAATGTAAAAAAAGAAAATATATAATTTAAAAGAGAAGAAGAAGGCTGCTAAGAGAAGACTAGCTTCTAGGAATCTAGGACTAGGGTCTTAAAGCTCAAGCTCACAGTGACACATCTATTCCAACAAGGCCACACTTCCAAATAGTGCCACAACTTGGGCTTAGCATATACAAACCATCATACTAAGGAAGAAAGTTAATCAGCAAACAGTCTTTCCCAACAGTGAACCCAGAAAGCTTCAATAATCATGGCCTAGGAATATAGGTCCATGGGTGGAATAGTGTGGTGAATATCCTGCGAGTAACCAATTGTTTTCTAAATTAGATGTAAAGTTTGTTTCGCAAACCAGAACTCAGGCCAGGAAGAACAGAGTCGGGGCTGACCTCACAGTTCCTGGGAAAGGAAGTATGAAGATTTAGTGTGAGATTTCTATCTCAACTTTACGGACAGGCAATTCTTATACAAGCTTGTTAGAAATGACTGTGAATATGAAGTGTTAACCAGAAATATAAGGCAAAACAAAACATTACACTGGGCTCCAGGCACCATTATTTCCAGGCATGATATCCCCAGCGAAGTGTATCAGGAGAGCACCAAACGGCAGTTTATACCTCCCACACCAATCTCCCTACCTCTGTGTAGCTCTCAAGAGAGAATCTTCAGGAAACTCTTTAGGAAACAGCTTCCCAAAGACTCCTTAGGTTTTGTCAATTACAGATGGGCTGTTATGTGACGGAGGAATTGTCATGGAAGAAGCTTGGGAGGTGACACAGAAGTCCTATGGTTGGAATTTGTTGTTAAAACCACAAACACAAAGAAGCAAGGAGTTATGTGTAATGTCTGGACAGATGCAGAAGCCTGAGGTGCATATCACAAAAGGAATGTTGGCTGGGCCTCCTGAAGACCCAACGTTCAAGGGCAGATGTTCTCTTTATGTAAGACCGGGCTGGAAGAATATTGCCCTGAAAAAGAGACCTCAAAAGAGCTCTGGCAGGAGGAAATAGGGGCTCTGCCATGGCCTGAACTGATCTGTCAAACTTGTAATCTTCAAGTTGAATGGGTGCGCAAAGTCTCTGGGAAAGAGGCGCCATCAAGTTTCTTACGAAAGCTTGCTAAGCAAAAGGGGCCAAGTGGAGAGATCTTAAATGGGGCACGGGGAATTCACGCACCTCACTTTGTGGTCAGCACTTACACATCTTTCAGAATACATGATCACATGGTAAAAGCTCATCAGAAGTTTACACATTAATTCAAATCATAACTCGAATAAGAAGTTTACAGTAGAGAATGTGTACATGTGTGTACATTGGGAGTAATTATCTGGCTAAAAATTCATCACCTGTCATAGCGTCACAGGTTCATGGAAAGTTAAAAACACAACTAAGTTATTAAAGAAGTTTTGTATAGATAAACTCAGTCAATATGTTATCTTATGTCCTAGTACCTATAATAAATCATTAGTTTCATTTTTGTGACCTTTGGAATATGCTCTGAGTGGGGTCTGGTGAGCTGGGGGAAATCATCTTGGAGACGGGGAGGTGGGGAGGAGGTATGGGGTATGGAACAGTCAGATGATAGACCAGGAGGGAGATAAAATCTGGACTATAAAAAAAAGATTAAAGAACAAAAACAAAAAAAAAGAAGTCATCTATTCATTTATATAGCATCACTACAAGCCTAAATTTCTGTAGTTCTTTGGAGTTCTGCTCAAAATGGTGGGCTAATACCCAGTGAGTGTTATATATGTGATAGTACAGAAAAAATAAATTAACAGCAGGGATCTTTCCTAAAATGATTTTCTCCTACGTCTTGCCTACCAGATGTCTGTCTTAGATTTTAATCTAATGTGAAGTCATTTCAGGAAGATTGCCTACTAGTTATCAGCTTGTCCTATGATGGCTCCTGACTTATCATAAAAGAAACTATCAAGAACTTTCTGTCTTAGTATCATTAGATACTTAGAATTTATACTGATTTGTTTATATTTCTGCTACTGTTAAGGATAAATTCTTGAGAAAGACAAAATGTTTTCAGAAGCAAAATAAGTTAAATATATTTATAAACTTGAGGTTGGATAAATACTTAAAACTGTAAAATTAAAGATTCCCATTTTTTATTCCACAGATTGTGATTTCAAATAGTGGCATAATTTGCATCTGAGTAAGGTTTACATAGTCTTCCATATTCCTGAATTAGAGAACAAACTATTTCTAAAATATATCATTCTTTCATGTTAGTTTTTATAACTCAATTGCCATGTTTTGTAACATTTTTTTCCTCAGGAGCTCCTTATTGCTTTTCTCAGCAGTGAAAAAAGCTCACACACTAGTCACCTTGCATTGTCACTGATGAGAGATCTTGGGGCTGTTTACATTAGCCATGCAAATGTGGAAGGTTTGACCTGTCTCCTGGTGTTTAATTTTACAGCTCAATTTATTTCTGAATCTGGAGTTCTTAGCTGCTGTGCAGCAATCCTTGTTTATCCCAAAGACAGAAATGAAAATATTAAAGATCTATAGAATAGGCAAAAGTATGCACTTCTCTTAGGTAAGAATTATAAAAGAGTTAATTAATCACCTTAAATAGTCATTAAAAGCTATTTTCACTGGTAACACAGAATCTTCTAAAGCTGAATAATATGAAAAATAATTATCTACTTTAAAAAAAATGGGAAATGATAGAAGATCTGTGCAGGACTCTCCCTATTTTCCAAACAAAAGTTTTCTTACTGTATATTTTAAACAAACACCTGTTTTAATAGTGTGGCACTGGCATAAAAACAGACATGTTGATAAATGTAATCAAATTGAAAATCCAGACATAAATACACATGCTTATGGACAAGGGGTTTGGACTTAAAAAAAAAACTATAAAAACATAGTAGAAAATAAAAAAGCATCTTCAGAAGTCAGTGCTAGTCTCACACTGATGTTGGTAGGTAGCAGAATGCAAATTCATCTACACCAATCACCCTGCACAAACTCAACTCCAAATGAATTAAACACCTCAATATAAAAACAGGTACATTCAGTCTGATACAAAGGAAATGGGTTTGAAATGGGTTCGAAGTAGTGAGACTGGAGGAGACATACAAAACAGAAAACAGTCAATGCAGGTCCTAAAGTCCATTGATAAATGGTACCTCATGCAACCGTAAAGCATGACAAAGGACACTGTCATTCAAACAAAGTGGCATCCTATGAAAGGGGACAAAACTTTGAACAGCTCCATTTCTAATAGAGGGCTAATATTTAAAATGTATAAAGAAATTAAGAAACTTCCTAAGCTGGGCGTGGTGGCGCACGCCTTTAATCCCAGCACTTGGGAGGCAGAGGCAGGTGGATTTCTG
>NW_022196915.1:94047861-94069163 GCF_008632895.1 Mastomys coucha | reverse complement strand
AGAAACTTCCTATAATAAAAGAATAACAATTAAAATGGGCTACAGATCTAAACTGTGAATTTTAAATAGAGGAATCACAAGTGGCTGAGAAACATAAAGAAATGTTCAACATTCTTATCCATCAGGGAAGTTCAAATTTAAATTACTTTGAGATTTCATTGTATACCTCTCAAAATGGGTAAGATCAATAATACAACTGACAGATCATTATGGCAAGATTGTGGAACAAGGGAAACATTCCTGCCTTGCTGTTGGGAGTGTAAACTTGTACAGCCAGTATCGAAATGTGTATGGCAGTTCATCAGAATCATAGGAATCAATCACCACAAGATCCAGCTACAATACTATTGGGCATATAACTAATGGATGCTTCATCCTATCATAGGGACACTTGATCGGCCATGTTTATGGCAAATTTATTCATTATAGCCAGAAATTGAAAACAACCTACATGTCCCTCAATAGATGAATGGATAAACAAAATGTGGTACATTTACACAGTGGAATATTACTCATCTCTTTAAAAAATGGTATCAAAATTCCAGGCAAATGAATAGACTAGAAAAATTCATGTTTTGTGAAGGAACCCAGACCCAAAAAGATAATTATATGCATCAACTTATATTTGGTTACAAAAGGTTAAATACATGAGAATCAAACTACATTTTAGACATCCAGAGAGATTAGGAATAGATGAAGAAACTTGGATAGACCCACAGACTTACCTGGGATGTAGAAATGGTATAGAGTTTTATGAGTAGACAACTATAGTAGGGAGATGAAAACTCTAAGATCAAGCACAGAGTAGGTGTAGAATTGGGATTGAAGAAGGGAATGAGGGTAGAGGTAGCTAAAATTGAAAAGAACTTGAAGGCATTTAAAGAACAATATCCAGTGGAATCTTCCTATATGTGATGGCGATTCTAATGAAGTCTCAAAATAATGACAGAGACAGAACCTGTACAGGTTCTCTTGTCACTAAATGAAGCTTCTAGTACCATGGCACCCCTTTTAGCCAACAATTCAGTTGGATTTCACTCAGTTCCCATATTGAAATGGAAATCCCCCACCAAAATAGATTTCTCTCCACAACTGATAAGACTTATTGTTGAAGACAACACTACACAGATCATTGAACATGATGCTCCTTCACGGAGACATTTCCAAAGAAAGCGGCATACTGATTTTCCAGAGTATGCTATAGAGCCCTATAAAAGTAAGTATCCCTGAATTTTGTGTTTTGGAGTGATTTGAGACTAGAACTATTATTGGTAGAAGTTAAAGGACAAATGACTGTCCCATTTAATTCTAGTTTTCATAAGGAACTTAAAAATATCTGGTGTTTTGGTTTTTTGGTTTGTCTCTTTCCTTTTACATTGTTTATTTTTTGAGTGAGGGTTTTTTTGTTTTTGTTTGATTGTTTGTTTGTTTGTTTGTGGATATTATGGAAACTCTTGTTCCAATTTTTCTGGATTCCTATCTAAACATTTAGCTAGTGTCATTTCAAATATTTTATGTTGTTGTTCATGTTGCTGTTGTTTCTTCTTTGTAATGTGTTATGCTGTTTGTATTGTCTCTGTCATATATCCAGGACTGGTATAGAGTTCTCACACCTCTTGACTCTTAATTACTGAGCGCTATAATGACACACATGAGTCACCATACCTTGCTTCTCTCTGCATTTCTAAACATGGATAACATATCGGTTGGTATTTTTCACAAAACATGACAAATAACTTTATATTTTAGAACAATTTTAAGTTAACAGAAAAGTTGAGAGGCTATTACAAAAACCCATGAACACAGAGTCCCTTATTATGAACCATTACAAACCACTGATAAGTGGTACATTTGTGATAGATACATACCAGCATGTCAAAATTATCTGAAGCTAATACTTTACATGTAAGTTCATTAATGGCATTGCATTTTCATGAGTTTTGGACAATAGGCATACAGTACTACACTTAGAGTATCAGTAACAATAGCTTTCTGATACCTTAAAATCCTCCATATTTGATCTATTCAACTCTCACTCCCTTTAAGAATAGGTTAAAAAAAAAGGGTTTTACTATTTTTCATATATTTCTTTTAACTCATTCAACATGTAACCATGTTGGATTGACTTTGTCTATTTGATGATATACATTTGCCATGTGTAGATTTTTATGGTTGTTCACATATATATTTTTATGATAAAAAATGTGCTTGTATCTGGAATTATCAATTTCTCTATTAATTCATCTTGTTAGCTTCCAATGTATGAATGGGTTAAAAATGATTTTAGACACAGATATTTTACTCTTTACTTAAATCTAATTCAAAATTGATTATTGAGATGAATAAAATTGCAAAATTATCCACTAGAAAAAAATAGTGAACAATAAAACTTGTGAATAATTATATACAATATCAAAGGCACATTGTATTGAAAATTTTTGGTATCTAGTCTTCATATTATTAGTATGCAAAAACCAATACTGCCAATAAAGAAAACAATGCACATGGTGGGAGAAAAAATTGTCGATATGTATTTTATAAATGTTGATTGGCTAAAATACATGAAGTAGTCATGAAAAACATAACCACTCAACTATAAATAATACATGAAATATACTATTAGATGTCTCAGTAAGGAAGATATAAAGATGATAAAAGAAAAAGAGCACACAATCATATATTATGCCTTGAATGTCTTCTGAAATATATAAATTAAAATAACTTCTTTAAAGCCAACCAAACATATCTATTTAGATTCCTAACAGCAGAATATTTCTGCCTAGATGTGGCTTTGTGAAAATACCCCTTTTCTTCTAACAGATTTCAGTCAAGTTTCTTGGTGTGAAAGCAAAAATAAGTTCTCCATAACAAACAAATAAGCAAATAAACAAAACAGAAATACCCATTTACTTTAAATGTGAACAAAACACAATGCAGTCACTTTGGCTGGAGTTCAGCAGTTTAGTCTACAAAGCTACATACATTATATATTCTTACCACATAATCTACCATTATCTTCCTTAGTATTACTCTGATGGAAATGAAACCTTAACTCTAACTTATATACATTCGTAGCAGCTATGGTTATAATTGACAAAGCTTATAAAAATCTTACTGTTTCTAAAAAAAGTACACATATCTTTATTGGAGTAATGCCATTACTTATGATTATAATGATAATTTCTTGACTAAATTCACATCCCTCTAAAACATTAATTATGTTTCAAAAATCCTCTCAAAAATCATCAACTCTACAATTTAACTTACAGCAAAGGAAATGTTAATTGCAGGCTTCATCACAATTTAGCAGTGACATAAATATTATTCTTATAATTTACCATTTGACATTATACTCATTTAAGGACTAGAAATTCCATAACTTCAAGTATCTTTAAGTACTCATTAACAATTCACAACACAGAGTATAAATATACTTACTCTCCTACTAGAAATTTATTACAATGTAAACATTTTCCACATAGCAATATATAAATATATTTATAGCATTGTAACTTCAGTTATATTAAGTAACATTTTGTTCTCAAGTAATTTTTAACCAACATTTTGAACTTGTGAAATCTATAATATGAATGGTTTGTGCTTGAACATGGGTGATATTCTTCTGCCACTTCTCTCCTCTTTAGCTTCCCTCCTTTAGCCAGCAGTCAGCTATTTTAGATTTCAAGAACCATGTGTGACATAAGGTTGTTTCTCGTAAACTATGTCTTCAACAGCCAAATTGATTATGTACTTTGCAGCTTGTTTCTTACAAGTATCTCTTACATCCTGACCTTCATTCTTAGCTGAAAATTTAATCAAGCAGAGACAAAGTGGTTTAAGGAAGGTAATGTTTTAGATAAGAGTAAGTGGAACTTAAGAAGAAGATAAACACACAGCTATAATTGAAGAATACAATTGATACAGTTCAGAATAAATGAGAGTAAAAGCATACTTGTAAGTTCTTGTAGCTGATTTACACGTTTAAATGGGAAAAGCATCATAACTAAGCATTTTTTTCTCCAGAAAGCCAATTTTACGGGATAATTATTTTGTGATCTACTAGTATGAGAAAAGGCTCTTCAAGTGTGAATCAACAACTCACAGGAAGACAGTATAATAAACTGATCAGCTTGCTTTCTTCCCTGGATGAGTGAAGTTTCTTAGGTCCATTCTTTCACTCAATTTGTATGAGAAATAAAGTTGGTATTCTTTAACAAAGTAGTAAGAAATTGTGAACCTATGCACAGTTGCTAACATGCACATGGAAGTTAAACCTAGTGGATCATATAGAGTATGGAGATGTATATCATGATCTCTGCTTTTGACTGCTCTCAGATATGAACATGCTCCTTAATCAATCATATAGATCATAACAAAAATACCCAGAAAAAACATTTCACTCATGGTGGCTATACCCTTGTGTTATAATAGACACCTTATTTTATTTGCATATGTTGATATTCTTCCTGAACCTAATTAATCTATAATCCCACAAATAAGCATTTGAATTGGTATAATTCAACAAGTAAGTGTTTGAATTGATAATTTAAAGTTTTATATATATGACTTGATTTGAAAATAAATATTTGCCTCTGAAGTATGTTCCTCAACATACTTCAGAAAGTCTATAAATTGCATATAGAAGTTGCATAAATGGTTTTTAATTTTTAATTTTTAATTTTATAAGGTCCCTTCTTTGATGTACTGCTTGGCAATGATGAGCCTGAAGCTGCTCTGAAGACATGTAGGACACAGTAAGCAGCTAAACAGACATAAAACACACACTCTTCACACTCTTGAGGAGATTCTGTTTTCATGTTTCTAGATATTTCCATAAAAGGAGAAAATAGGAAGCATTTGAAACAGAGAGATAGTATACTTCCCCAGGTCTTCACTAGTTAACCTTGGAAGTTTAAGAACTTTCCTTAAACTCTCTGAGCCTCTGGTGAAAATATGTTTAATGATTGTCTGAAAGTAATACACAAAAAGCCATGAAGTTGGCCATTCCCTAGTCTCTGCTCTCTCTCTGTTATTCCACATCTTGCAGGCAGGACACATTTTGGGTTAAAGGTTGTTGTCCTTAAACCTCCACAGGGAGTTCTCCCTGGCTACAGAAATTGGTCACCTCACAATCTATATCCTTCAATTCATGGAGTTTCAGGTACATTTACCACCATAGATACATTTCGTTAATACCTCTTAATAGCAATGGACTCAATTCCCCAATAAAAAGACATAGACTAACAGACTGTATAAGTAAACAGGACCCAGCATTTTGCTGCATACAGGAAACACACCTCAATGACAAAGACAGACCTCAGAGTAAAAGGCTGGAAAGCAATTCTCCAAGCAAATGGTTCCAAGAAAAAACCTGAAGTAGACATTCAAATACCGAATAAAATTGACTTAAACCATTGACTTACAATCAAAAGTTATCAAAAGTATAAGGAAGGACATTTCATACTGGTCAAAGGAAAAACCTGCCAAGGTGAACTTTCAATTGTGAACAACTATGCTCCAGATGCAAGGGCACCCACATTCATAAAAGAAACTTTAGTAGAGCTCAAAGCACACATTGCACCCCACACAACAATAGTGGGAGATTTCAACACCACACTCTCAACAAAGAACAGTCATGGAAACAGAAATTAAACAGAGACACAGTGAAACTAAAAGAAATTATGAAATAAATGGATCTAACAGATATTTATAGAACATTTCACCCTAAAGCAAAAGAATATACCTTCTTCTCAGCACATTACAGTACCTTATCCAAAATTGACCATATAATTGGTCACAAAACAGGCCTCAACAGATCCACGAAGACTGATATAATCCCATGCACCCTATCAGATTACCATGGACTAAAGCTGGCCTTAAATTACAACAAAAACAAAAACCAAAAAATACCAAAAACAAAAAGGAAACACACATACACATGGAAGCTGAACAATGCTCTCCTCAATGATAATTTGGTCAAGGAAGAAATAAAGAAAGACATTAAAGAATTTTTAGAATGTAATGAAAATGAAGACACATCATACCAAAACTTATGGGACACAATGAAAGCAGTGCTAAGAGAAAAACACATAGCTCTGAGTGCCTCCCAAAAGAAACTGGAGAGAGCTTACACAGGCAGTTTGACGGCACACCTGAAAGCTATAGAAAGAAAAAAAAGCAAATACACCCAAGATGAGTCAACTGCAGGGAAAAAATCAAACTCAGTGCTCAAATCAACCAAGTAGAAAGAAAAAGAACTATACAAAGAATCAAGCAAACCAGAAGCTAATTCTTTGAGAAAATCAGCAAGATAGCTAAACTCTTAGCCAGACTAACCAGAGGGCACAGAGACAGTATCCAAATTAGTAAAATCAGAAATGAAAAGGGAGATACAACAATGAAAACCATGGAAATTCAAAAAATCATCAGATCCTACAACAAAAGCTTATACTCAATAAAATTGGAAAATCTGGATGAAATGGACAATTTTCTAGACACATACAAGGTGCCAAAGTTAGGACAGGATCAGATAAAATATCTATGCAGTCCCATAACCCCTGAAGAAATCCAAGCAGTAATTAATTAATAGTCTCCCAACCAAAAAGAAAAAAAAAAAAGCCCAGGATCAGATGGGTTTAGTGGAAAATGCTATCACACCTTTAAAGAAGATCTAATATCAATATTCTTCAAACTTTTCCACAAAATAGAAACAGAAGGAACACTACCCAATTAATTCTATAGAACCATAATTATGCTTATACCTAAACCACACAAAGAACAAAGAAAAAGAACTTCAGACCAATCTCCCTTATGAACATTGATGCAAAAATATTCAATAAAATTCTTGCCAAATCCAAGAACGCAGCAAAAAGATCATTCTCTACTATCAAGTAGGCTTCATCCCCAGGAATGCTTGGATGGTTCAATATATGGAAACCCATCAACATAATCCGACTCTATTAATAATACTTGTATAACTGCCCTATAAGAGTCTCCACCCAGCAGCCAATGGGAAGAAATGAAGAGACTCACACCCAAACATCTGATGGAGCTCACAGAGTCTTACAGGAGAGTTGGGAGAAGAATTGAGGGACCCAGAGGACAGGGATCCTCAGAGGAAGACCGGCAGAGTTAAATAACCTGGACCCTTGGGGGCTTCCAGAGACTGAATCACCAAGTGAGACAGGCTGGACTAAGTCCCCTGAATATCTGTAGCAGATGAGTAGCTTGTTCTTCATGCAGGTTCCCCAACAACTGGAGCATGGCATGTCCCTGATCCTGTTTCCTACATGCCTGAGGATTCTATGTCCCTAAATGGATTATGCTGTCTGCCCTCAGTGGAAGAGGATGTGCCTCGACCTGCAGAAAGTAGAGTAGGCAGATGACTTCCATGAGGGGGAATTGGGAGGAAAAGAAGGGCTGATACTGGGTTGTTAAGTGAATAAATTAATAAAGTTGAACAAACAAAGCCATAAAGTTGGGAGGAAGCCATATTGGAAGATATGCAGTGGAATTGCAGATAGGAATTGGGGTAGCTGTGATTATAATTATTTGCATGCATGTGAGAAGTTTTCATGAATGAAGAAAAACTTAAATGAGAGAATCTGTACTAATTGTATCTACCATGTTTACATAGTTTCACTGTATTGTCCTTTTCTAAAATAACAGGGAAAATCTTTTGGCATAATACTTTTAGACACAGTGCGTTCTAGCAATGCTGACTCTTTGATCATTCAGTACAAACAGAAAAAACTGCAAACTCATTACCAATCTCTCCTGGGAACAACTTCCTACAGTTTTGTGAAAAATGATCTTCAATATTAAAGGGTAGATATTCTATACTTCTTTATTTTCTGTATATAAGTTTGGATTTGTGCCTGGTTTCCAAACTTGGCATTACTTTGAAAATTTGGAAGTACCTGCAATCTTACTCTGTTTTATAAGGGACTGGTCTTGGTTTCAGCCTCATATGCATCTGTGCAATGGTGACAGACACCAGAGAGGCTGATCAGTCCCTCACAATCTAACCTTACCTTTTGACTCATGCCTTGAAGTTCTAACTTTGCATTTCAAACAGTGATTCAAGTTTATTTCAGCTATGATATTGATAATGGTGACTTTGGGTTGTGTGGCCTGGAATACTTTTAACCTGATTCCACAGATTTTCTTTTGTTCTTATTTTTCTTTGATACAATCATGTACTAGCTGGCACTGAAGGTTTTTAGGGTTTGTGTCATATAAAAGTTAGCAAGTAGAAATAATTTTAAAACAGTTAAAGCAAGAAACCACTGTAGTCTTAAGTTCTGATATTATAACAAGTTCTGCTATCATTATAATTATTTGACTGATAAATTTCTATTGTAAATTGAAAAACATTTGTGTGTGTCATCTGTTGTTAAAATAAATACACTAAGTTGACTTGGACTACTATTACTTTCTGTATTTATGGCTTGCCAACAAAATATAATCTGAAAATGAAGTATATTTTACTTTGAAGCAAATATACTGGAATTGGCTCAAGGCAAGCAAAGGCCAAAGAATATAATTTAAAGGTTTGGTAAAGAGGAGGGAAGGGGAAGTTGAGAGGATAGGGTCTGCCAGAGCCATGTTTGTCATGCTTGGGCCTATTAAAGACCTTCATTAGTAGCAACATAATCCTCAAACTCCTTTTATTTATTAATGTTCCACCCTATTTTCTAATAGATTGTATGAATACAATTGTAGGTTACCCATACTAGTTATACATCTAAATTATTATTCATATAAGAGCTTCCAGAGAGATTATATTGGTGCTTCTCTATTTCCCTTGCCATGTTATCTCTAATACATAAAAGTTACCTTATTTGCAAGATTTTATCATATTTTAGAATTAAATAATAGTATTGCAGACTTGCTTATAAGTTCACACCAAACCACCTATCCCACGAACTCAGATGCTTGCCTTGCCTTTCAGGAATATTGCAGTTATCTCACCAAGTACAGGTTTAATTCTTATTATGAGCTTTTCTTAAAAACTCTTAACACATTTCTACTGTGATAAACATTATTCTCATCTTGAAATTCAAAAAAACAAAATATATAGCTCAAATGTCCAGGAATAAAAATTAAAATTAGGGAATAACCTTGACAACAGTAGCATCATTTAAAGATGAATATTTATATTATACAAAATTAATACTAGATTATTTAAAAAGCCTTATTGAAAGCAGCTACAAACTGTAGATAAACTCTACCAAATTATGCAAATATAGAAAAATTATTATATCTAATAGAATGGAATTAGTAAATAATACTGGGCATATTTCTGAGTAAGTAAAATATATGTGAATCTCAAAACACCAATGGCTTAGGCTCTAAGATCAAGAATTAACAAATGGGACCTCATAAAATTGCAAAGCTTTTGTAAGGCAAATGACACTGTCAATAGGACAAAATGCTAACCAACATACTGGGAAAAAATCCTTACCCACCCTAAATCCTATAGAGGGCTAATATCTAATATATAAAATGAATTTAAGAAGTTAGATTATAGAGAACCAAATAAACCCTATTAAAAATGGGGAATAAAGCTAAATAAAGAATTCTCAGCTGAGGAATATTGAAAGGCTGAGAAGCACCTAAAGAAATGTTCAACATCTTTAGTCATCAGGGAAATGCAAATCAAAACAACCCTGAGATTCCACCTCACACCAGTCAGAATGGCTAGGATAAAAACTGTCAGGTGACAGCAGATGCTGGTGAAGATGTAGAGAAAGAGGAACACTCCTCCATTATTGGTGGGATTGCAAACTGGTACAACTACTCTGAAAATCATTCTGGTGTTTCCTCAGAAAATTGGACAAAGTACTACCTGAGGACCCAGCTATATCATTCCTGAGCATATACACAGATTCTCCAACATGTAACAAGGGCACATGCTCCATTATGTTTAAAGCAGTCATATTTATAGTAGCCAGAATTTGGAAAGAACCCAGATGTCCTTCAGCAAAGAAATGGATACAGAAAATGTGGTCCATTTACAGAATGGAGTACCACTCTGCTAATAAAAACAATGACATCATGAAATTCTTAGGCAAATGGATGGAACTAGAAAATATCATCCTGAGTGAGGTAACCCAGTCACAAAAGAACACACATTGTATGCACTCACTGATAAGTGGATATTAACCCAAAAGTTCAGAATTCCCAAGATACAATTGACAAACCACATGAAGCTCAAGAAGAAGGAAGACCAAAGTGTGGGTGCTTCAGTCCTTCTTAGTAGGAGGAACAAAATACTAATGGAAAAGAAAACAAAACAACAATGTGTGGAGCAGAAACTGAAGGAAAGACCATTCAGATTGACCCACCTGGGGATCCATCCCACATACAGACACCAAACCCAGGCTCTATTCTGGATGCCAAGAAGTGCATGCTGACAGGAGCCTGACATAGCTGTCTCCTGAGAAGCTCAGCCAGAGCCTGACAAATTCAGAGACTGATGCTCAGAGCTGATCGTTGAACTGATCACGGGATCCCCAGTGGAGGAGTTAGAGAATGGACTGAAGGAGCTAAAGAGGTATGTAACCCCATAGGAAGAACAACAATATCAGTCAACCAAAGCTCCCAGGGTCTAAACCACCAACCACAGATGAGGAAGCCATGGCTCCAGCCTCATATGTAACAGAGGATGGCCTTGTGGAACATCAGTGGGAGCAGAGGCCTTTGGTCCTGTGAGGGCTAGCTGCCCTAGTGGCAGGTGGGATAGGGGTTTTCTAGAGGCAAAACCAGGAAATGAGATAACATTGGAAATGTGAATAAGTAAAATATCCAAAAAATTAAGTAAATATATGTGTGTGTGTATGTGTATATATATATATATATATATATATATATATATATCATATATGTAGATGTAAAATCATATATGTATATATGATTTTAAACTAAAAAATCAAAATATATTTGGGATGGGTTAGAAATTTTGCTTGATTTTCTTATTATTACAGTTATTTTATAATTTCTTCTTTTTGATCTTAGAAAAATTTTTTAAAATAGATTCTACATGTAGTCCTACATTGATGAAAATGCTTTTCAACAAACAGATAGATATATCAATATATATTTCATCATATATATATATTCAAGATAAGTGTAGTGAGTCTGAGCATTTTATAAGTAAACAGAGTCAATTCTATAATATTATATGCAAGGACTTAAAATACTGTTTTTGTTAAACTATTTTATTACTTAGTAGTTCCAGCACTTTTATATTTCTTTCCTTTTCCAATTATTTTTGTATTTTTGTCAGTTTTAATCCGTTTAACCACAATATCACCAATAAAATAATAATTCCTGCTGTTTTGATTTATTTGCTATGGTTGATTGATACATTTCGATGAACTTGAATTTCATTTTAATAAAATTTCAAAGGAATTGAGTTTATAAATAACATTGTATGCAATTATAGGTATCAGCATGATTTTTGAGAGCCATTGTTAATTCTAATGAGAACCTTAATAATTAGGCAGATGAACAATTCTAAAGCAGACATGAATCTCTCTACAATTTGCAATCAAGTTGTATATATTTGAAATACAGTCAGGTAGCATTTCTTAGAAATGCTGTGTATATTCTAATGATAGGAATAATATGTGATACTTATCCACATAATTTATCCTGGCTTACTTAAAATCTACACTGCAGTATGTGGATATGAATCTGTAAGAATTATACTTTATTTTCTATTTTCAATATATTCATTCATTCTTCAAAGTTAACATCCTGTGAAATGAAAGAGCTGTGTGTGTGTGTGTGTGTATTTGTAAATGAACCTGAAGTAAGAAGTGTACAAACCCCTTGTAACCAAACATTCAAATTATAAGAGTTTCAAAGCATCAGTCATTTAGTATGTACTTTGAAGAAAAATTAGTCACATTCACAAGAAAAGTTAAATACAGTTGCTAAAAGCTGCATATGTAATTACCCAAAATGACATTCATAATGAAGACTGTTGCAATTACCAAAGCTGAGAAATAACCACTTCAATATATGACAGACAAATGTGGAGTCCAACATATAATAATAGAAATTAATTACAGGTTCAAGGTCAGCTGTGTTCATTCAAGTTGCACAAAAGGAAGCTCTAATTAATCAGTTGACTCTACTTTGACCCCTTCATCTTAGCAACAAGCTGTCGTTCGTGACATTCCCTTCAAAATTCTACTCTTCCTCAGACGTGTTTTCTCCTATCACACTATACCAGTGGTTCTTAACTTTCCTAATACTGGGACCTAAACCAGTTCCTCATGTAATAGTGAGCCCTTAACCATATAATTATTTTTGTTGCTATTTCATACATGTAATTTTGCTACTGTTATGAATTATAGTGCAAATATCTGTGTTTCTGATGGTCTTAGAGGATACCCGTGAAAGGGTCATTCAATCCCTAAAAAGACGATGATCTACGGATAGAGCACAGTGCAATAGGTTAGGTAGAGGCCATTAGAGATACTGAATTAATATGAACATGCATACGTATGTGTGTAATAATGTATAAAACAAGCATGTGTAACAATAATAATCAAAAAAGAGAACATCAAGCTGAAAGGTTGTATATTTTGGAGTGATTCTAGGTAGGCTAGCTCTGAGAAGATGGGTAGGAAATGTGGAAAGTAAAAAATGATTAAATTCAACTTCAATCAAAAACATATTAAACATTATTTTTACATATATACACAAAACACCCAATATTTATAAGACTATTTCATTCATAAATTAATAAAAATTGGCAATTGCAAAAAATACTCTATTTTATCTAGGTAGTAGTAATTGACTAAAATTTCTGTATAGAATAAATATTAGTTGTAACCGTCAATAAACACAAACAAACTTGAGAAATCCCCCTCCTTACATTATGACCAACTGGTACATGAGGCATCTCTGCAGTAGGAAAGGGTTAAGATGTTCACAAAAGGAATCTTAATTTCTTAGAGGAAAATTTAACATTGGAGATAAGCCTCAGCATTCATTGTGTATCTCAAACATGGTCGTTTCTGTTTACTATTTGAATATTGTGAAACAAACTCAATTAGTTACTTTTGTCTGATTTCTTCTGTTGAGAATTTTATTAGACTTATTGGACTACATCCTGATATGTTTATTTGGTTTTCCATATAATCTTGACTTGAGTCTTTGATTTTTTTTTAAAAGGTAAATTTAATAAAAAGAAAAAAAAAAGAAACCGAAAAGAAGAAAGGTCAATTAGATTTTTCCCTATTGTATACATGTTGTCTTTAGTCGCATAGCCGAGTCTTTAGTTGAGCAGAAAGTTTTGAAATGTGCTTTCCTGTGTTTGCAAGTCCAGCTGTATTGCTCCTGGGTAAACATCCCATGTCTCTATATCAATGTGTTGCAAATATTCTTGTACCTCTGCCCTATTGGAGCAATATGTAATAAGCAAGAAATGGAAATAATTTACCTACCTTCAAGTAAGAAGAAATTTAATGTTGTATGAACATTCAATAAAGTTCTATTTAGCATAAAGAACAATAAAATTATGTCATTTGCAGAAAAAGAATATTTTGACTCCTTTTTGGGTTCTATTGACTAAAAAATTGTTGTTCATGGCTCTGTGTACTGAAATTAATTTTTCATATTCATATTACATAAGATTTGTAAGTAAAATGGTTGTTGTGTATATTCTTCTTAATGGGAGCCCTTTATTTCTTACTGAAACTTCTTTCTGTCAATTTCATAATTTTACCAAAAAGTGTAGGATGATTGTCTATGCTAGTTACAAACTATTTTGAGAGATAACCTTGTTTTGCTTCTGATAGTGGAAAGTACTGTAAGATTAATTTTAAAATATACTAGTAGTGAACGAACCAACAGTGGCTAAACATCTGGGCTATAGTTTTCAGCTCTTTCCAGATCCATATTATCACTAACATGCATAACAAAAATATTTTAGGTACATTCATAGGTCACTTTCACTTCTGAATCCAAAAGAATTAAAATACATTTAACACTGTCTTAATTAATTTATTTATTAAGGCTATATCCAATCCTGTAAGTCTGTCAAGTCCCAATCTAAATTGCTTATTTTAAAAATTGTCACCACATTACTTGAAAGTCCAGAAGTGTCTATGTGCCATTAATGTTAGTGAAATATTGCATTTTGTGAGATTTATTTAGATATTTAATTTTTCTTTTAAACATGGTTATAAATTTCTTGAGACAAAGGGTTTACTCTTTATAAATCTTTATATTTCTCAAAGAGTAGATCACTGAACCTTTGTGTATCAAACACATAATATCTTTGGAAAAAATCATTTTAAGTATGGAAAAAGGCAAGCAATATGAAATAAGCATAGAAAGCATTAGCCTTTAAAATGTTTAAAGGTCAGACTTCCCTGCACTAGCTATTTTAAAAGTAATTTATGGATGTTCACAGACACCAAAAAGCTAATGTAGATTTTGAAAAAGAGGGCTATCATGAACTTCACATAGAGTTAATACAAATGTTCTGGGCACCAAACTATATTGAATGTGAAGTGATTTTCTCAGCCTACTTTAATCTAGTGTGAGAGTCTTAAACCTTTGTTGATACTTCTTGACATAGAATTACTGAGGACAGGCAATTTGTAATGTCCTTTATGTGTTATAAACTTGAAAAATTATCCATTACAGAGAAAAATAAAAAGTGTCGCAGGACACTGCTTGACTGCCATCCTGGTATTTGGGAAGGTGCTAGGATTGCTGTGGGGTTTTTAGCCCAGACTGGTTGATGTGCTGAGTTCTACATCAATTTGAAATACATAATAAAATATTTTTTAAAAGATGAAAATATAGGATCAGTGTCAGATGGAAATAGTCTGCTCCAGGGCTCTATGAATTTCATTCAATGATATATGATGATTACGTGCTGTAACGTACATGTCTGTCTTTGAAATGATTTACATATTTCATCCAAGCAATGCATAGGCTCTCCTCTGCGCAACATACATTTGTCTGTCTTTTGGGTCTTACTTTAGTTTGTGTGTGTGTGTGTGTGTGTGTGTGTGTGTGTGTGTATGAGAGAGAGAGAGAGAGAGAGAGAGAGAGAGAGAGAGAGAGAGAGAGAGAGAGGTGGAATTAAAGAGAAGAAAAAACAGAGAAATCAAAGTGATGAAAATTTAAAAGCCTGTGATACAGCATGCTAAGTTGAGAATTTTTTTTTTTTTTTGGTGATTCTTTCTCTATTGTTTATATTTTAAGTAGATTTTATTTTCAGGGCTGTTTCAGATTCCTAACTCCTTGCTCTCTCCTCTCCTTCCTTGCCACTCTCTTGAGTAGATAAGAAAACTCAGTTACCTGAGTCCACTAGTAAAGTACATAACATGAGTGTGCCTTCCCAGAGCTGAATGGTATTGGTAGAAACTCAAACTCATTAACCTTGGGAATGCACTGATATTTTTAAAGCCAGTTTGCTTATGAATAGATACTTGCTCAGCTATTTATTTATATCACTCAAAATATTTTAGTTAAAACAGTGTGTATCTTTATAAAGACACATATAGTATACAAAATGAAGAAATTAAAAACATCTTTAGCCTCACAATTGTTTAACTCTGTGAACACTTTACTGTGTATCTTTCTCTTTTTACTTTACACACACCCTTACCCTACATCTGGTTTAGCAATATGCTGTACATTTTATGTTGTGTAAAAGCAAATAAACTAAATAGACTCATTGTGAAACAAAACATTCACCTTGACAATTTGTTATATTCTTTTAGATGTCAGCAGATTATTATGATTTTATAAGCACCTAATATATACATTTTATATCCAAGGTTATAGTGTTTTCTGCACTTTGAAACATTTCTGTTTCTTTGCCTGGACATGGTAGAATTATTAAAGGTGAAAAGACTTCTTTTCCTTGGCCCTTGGAACAAGGGTGATAATCCCTTTCTGCTGCAGAGCACTGTACATTGAATGAACAGGGACAGTTTTTCATATTTTACTAACAATGATATCAAAGAGTTTTAGTATTTAATAATAGGAAACATGTAAATACACAAAATACCAAATGTATAATTCCTTAAGCCTACCTCTTCTACATAAAAGTTAATGGTGTTTATAATCATCAAGTTGTTGCTTTGTCACATTTGTTTTCTGGGGGGGTGAGTGAGACAGGGTTTCTCTGTGTTTAGCCATGGCTGTCCTGGAACTCACTCTGTAGACCAGGCTAGCCTCGAACTCAGATATCCACCTGCCTCTGCCTCCCAAGTGCTGAGATTAAAGGAGTGCACCGCCACTGCCTGGCTTGCTTTGCTATCTTTGTATTGTGTAAGGCATGTGATGTTATGATTGATATGTATGGCAAAAAATTGGAACAGAAGATTTCTGGAGTATGGGAACTTCTACACTCTGTGTATGTGTGTGTGTGTGTGTGTGTGTGTGTGTGCGTGTGTGTGTGTTTGATACTATGTTCATTTGTCAGAATAATAGGGCCTAATGAGCTCCCTATTTTGTTTTAGTGTTACTCTTCTAGTGTTTCCTCCTGTATGGGAGGCCATTTATCAAATTAGAAAGTGTTAGTTAGACCCATAACAGGAGTTTCATTACTGAATTCAAAAACATATCATGATGGATAAATTATTGTTGCAACTTGGAGAATGTAGATTCTGGGTTAGACTGTTGATGAATTAGTTCTCCCGGCAACTACATAGTACCTTCCAGTACCAGAAAAACTAGCCAAAGAAAGAAAATTTCAACTCCATTTCTCAATGTCTTAGGACCAAAAAGCTCATGATGCCTTTTACAACAATTTATTATCATTCAGTCCTTCTGGGTAGCCAAAAGCAATTATAGTGACCTGTATTATCTTGAGGATCTCCGGGACACCCTCGATCAACATCTCAAGGAGAGACGTTACAAATCTGGAACTTGAGTTTACTTTGATAACTTAATGACTTTTCAAGAGTGCATTATTCTTTGCATATGTAAATTCTAATTAATTTCATACATAAATAAACTTTATTATAAGAAAGATTGTAGACTAAAAGTAACAGACCAAGAACAACCTAACCAGACCAAAAGACTATGAAACTCAATGCTCTTTTCTACAGTCAGAAAAGTGGCTAGGCGAAATTCACAACTGAAGAATCTCGAATGACTCAGAAGCAACTAAAGAAATGTTCAAAGTCCTTAGTCATCACAGAAATGCAAATCAAACGACCTTGAGATTCCACCTCACACCAGTCAGAATGGCTAAGAACAAAACCTCAGATGACAACACATGTTGGAGAGGATGTGAAGAAAGAGGAACACTCCTCCACTGGTGGAGGGATTGCAAACTGATACAACCACTCTGGAAATCAATCTGGAGATTCCTCAGAAAATTGGAGATAGATCTACCTGAAGAACCAGATATACCACTCTTGGGATATACCCAAAATATGCCCCACCGTGCCATAGACGTGCTCTACTGTGTTCATAGCAGCCCTATTTGTGATAGCCAGAAGCTGGAAACAAGCTACACGTCCCATGACAGAGGAATGGATACAGAAAATGTGGTTCATTTACACAATGGGATACTACTCAGCTATTAAGAACAAGGGCATCCTGAGTTTTTCAGGCAAATAGATGGAACTAGAAAATATCATCCTGAGTAAGGTAACTCAGACCCAAAAGGATGTACATGGTATGTACTCACTAATAAGTGGATATCTGCCAAAAAAATTACAGAATATCCAAGATAAAGTACACATAATTCAAAAAGGTCAACAAGCTGAAGTGCCCAAGTGAGGATGTCTCAGTCCCACTTGGGAGAGAGAAGAAAGCAATCACAGGTGGGGAGGGTGGGAGAGACCTGGGACAGATATTGGATGGGGGGTAGTTGGGGTGAGAGTGGAACCTGATCTGGTACTGGGTAAGGCAAAAGGACTTCAGCTCTGAGGCCAGCTGAAAAAATAGAAACAGGCAACCTCAGGAGATAGGAGGTTGGGGGGTGGTCCAGATTGCACCAGAGACCTGGGAGGTGAGAGACTCTCAGGAATCATAGTGAAGGACGTTAGATCAAATGCCCAACAGTAGGAAGAGGGAACTTATAGAGACCACCTCCAGCAGGAAGACAAGACATCAACTGAGAGATGGGGTTCCCATCCCACAGCCACATCTCTGACCTATAATTGTTCCTGTCTGAAAGAATTGCAGGGATGTAAATCGAGAGGAGCCTAAGGAAAAGAAGGTCCAGGGACAAGCCCAAAGTGGGATCCAGCTCAAAGGGAGGTCCAAAGACCTGACACTATTACAGAGGCTATGGAGCACTCACCAAAATGGACCTAGCATGACTGCCCTCTGAAAGACCCAACAAGCAGCTGAAAGAGATGCAGATATTTGCACCCAACCAATAGACAGAATCAGCTGACCCCTGTGGTTGAATTATGGAAGGCTGAAAGAAGCTGAGGAGAAGGGTGATCCTGAAGGAGAACCAGCAGTCTCTATTAATCTGGAGCCCCGAGATCTCTCAAGCACGGGACTACTAAACAAACAGCCTACACCAGCTAATATGAGTCCCCCAACACATATACAGCAGAGGATTGCCTGGTCTGTGTTCATTCAGGGATGATGCACCTAACCCTCACGAGACTGGAGACTAAAGGGAGATAAGGTGGGATGTTGGGGGTGGGGACATCCATGTGGAGACGGGTTGGGGTGGGAAGGAGATGTGGGATGTAGAACATTTGGAGGGTGGATGGGGGGTGGGGAATGGAATATGGCGTATAAAAAATAAATTAATTTAAAAAAATAGAAAAAAAGGAAAAAAGAATGGAAATGTAGAAATTTACATTAAATTTTAGGATTTAAGGATGGACAGAATGTAGGGAGTAAAGATGAGTGAGGGGGTAAAAGCTAATTTTTTTTTATACTACTAATTCTGTAATATATTTTTTAATTTTGGTGGTAATTATTCAGTACCTGATTTGCAAAATTTAATAGAGATAGTCACATATGTGTATTTTGTATAATAGAAATTTATTTGTATGAGAATATGTGAAGCTTATTACATCGTAGTTCTCAAACAGCCTTGGAGTTTTTCAGAATTCCCCTCTAAATTTTTTTAATATTAAAAAGACTTTCATGCAATGGAAATAAAAATTTTTCCTTATTACCTGTCTAAGTTTAATGTTCTGTTTGCAATTGTATTGAATGTTTCATGGGTGTCTCCCTCTTTAATTGCACAGTGGTCCTGTTACTTACAAGTTTCAGACAATGGTTTCACTAATTTGAAAGCTCAGATTGAGATTCAACCCAGACAACCTCTAGTTGTATAAACTCTAAAGTTTATAAGATGTATCTATCACATCACATGTGCAGGTTTACCAAGAAGCAAACAAACACCACACATATGATGTTTAATATTTCACTTCAACAATATATCAAAATGAAAATAATTAGCCTAATGGTAGGAAACAAGATGAATTTAGAACACAGAAGCAATACGGTGGTTTTATGTGGTCAAAGCAAGAAAACCCTCATGCTGCTACATGAGTTTAACTTTGGAAACTATTATCTGTAAAAACATGAAAGTTCCTTTCCCTTAAAGATTAATGAGAAGGAATGTCTAATAATTAGATTGTTTAATGCTTGTGATGAACAAAGGCTTAATGGATATGACAGTGAGTTGAGGGTTAGGGACAGAGAAACAGAATGTTATATATCTTAGTTCAAAGGAGAAGCTCCTCAAGAATAGAAAGAAATCTAAATTTTATATATCCTGCTCTTTTATTCCTTCTACAAAGAAAATTTTTGGCAACATGCTTTGGCAAAGGTTTTTACATATACTAGTAAAAAAAAATTCAACAGTTAAAGTTTATACATCTATTTTTTAATAGATAATTAAATTTCATTTGAATATAGAAGGCATATTTTAGTATGGACTAAGTTTAATTTTTCTTTTAGAGTTACAATCCTATCTATTTTCTGTTAATAATTTCAGGTAACTTACTTTAGTATTATTTTTAATCAATGCAATTTGTTTTGATTTTCCTAGATTGATGCTTCTAAGAATACCTTGCCTATTTGTCTATTGCAATAGTCTACAAATTTCTCTTCTGTCATTGAGAACCTCTCAAAAATATTTTTAAATAACTGTTCACTCAACTTCTGACAGCAGACCTACTCTTGATGCCATTTCACCATTCATTTTTTTTTTCAATTTTTAATTGTCATCTTTTCTTTTACCATTATTCTTTAAGGACATAGTAATACACTTTATTGCTAATCATACATAGTAACCAAAGTTTGATGTTTAGTGTTGATGATACATAAATAATTCCAGTATCCAAATATATTCTAGTTGTCTTAAAGTACCCAGATGATGATATTAAATTTCTTCATTGGAAGAAATTATGTTTCTTCCAATGGATGATGGGATAGAGACAACAAGGAAAGACAAGAAGAAAGAAAATTTGAAATTATAATTATAATGAAAATCTTAATTATGTCTTCTGAAAAATGCAAAAACACAAAAACACTTTGATTCAAAGTAAACCCAGAATTATTATCTATATTGTAATGTTTAAGATTTTTTTCAGAGTTTATAGCTGGTGAAAGATGAAGAGGGGAAAGAGGAAGAAGGAATAAAGGAAGTTGTAGAGGAGGAGGATAAAGAAAAGTATAAAAAGGAAGAAGAGGGACAACACCCAGAGGAAGCTCCACTCCCAGGCACTCTGACATACCCAGGATCAGAGGTGAGCAGGAACCAACATCTGTCCCAACACTGGGAGTAACTGGGACCAGCGGGACCAGGCACACAGGAACCCCGGCAGCCCAGTGACTCCAGTTCCTTCCGGTCAGTCGGGGTTAGTGTTCTGAGCAGACCTTGGGCACAAGCTGTGCAGCCAATCTCACAACTCACAGAGAAAGCCATACTCCCAGGTGATCTAACAAGCCCAGGATACCAGGATCCCAGAATCACAGGATCACAGAGACAGCTTGATTCTGAGGAGTTCTGACACAACCAGGATCACAGGAAGGACAGGCTCCAGTCAGATTTAGCAAGGGCAGATAGCACTAGAATTAACCAGATGGCAGGGGGGGCAAGCATAAGAAAATAAACAACACAAACCGAGGTGACTTGCCATCATCAGAACCCAGTTCTCCAACCATAGCAAGTCCTGGACACACCATCACACCAGAAATGCAAGATTTAGATATAAAAACACTTATAATGATGATGATACAGGACCTTAAGAAAGACATAAAAAGCACCCTCAAAGAAATGCAGGAGAACACAGGTAAAGAGCTAGAAGCTCTTAAAGAGGAAACACAAA
>NW_022196915.1:94046618-94047003 GCF_008632895.1 Mastomys coucha | reverse complement strand
AATTTTAAAAGCAGTAAGGGAAAAAAGGCAAGTAACATATAAAAGCAGGCCTATCAGAATTACACCAGCCTGCTCACCAGAGACTATGAAAGCTAGAAGATCCTGGGCAGATGTCATACAGACCCTATGAGAACACAAATGCCAGCCCAGACTACTATACCCAGCAAAACTCTCAATTACCATAGATGGAGAAAACAAGATATTCCATGACAACGTAAGTGACTTAAAATATTGCTTCTCCTATCTCAGCCTCTCTATATGTAGTATTGTTTATTTCATGTTTTTATACTATACTATGGTTTTCAAAACAGCTTATGTATTTCAAAAGTATTTATATACCCAAAAGAAACATAGACGATTAACTAGGGAGTTGGCTTGTAAGAGA
>NW_022196915.1:94029421-94046361 GCF_008632895.1 Mastomys coucha | reverse complement strand
TCTACTAAATACAAAACAAACAAAAAGACTTTATATATTTATGTTCATTTAAGAAAATCCTAGTAGTGGTGTTTTATTTTGAAGTATACAGCTAATATGTTTGGAGTTATTTAAAATTTATATTGAGAAAAATGTATTTTCACTATTGCTGTAGACGAACATCTACATTAGACTGTTAAATCGATTGTTGTTTTATATCAAACAACTTTTATAATATTTATTTTTATTGTTATAATATTTTATAAATCTTTAGGAATACGACAAAGAAAATATTGTAGGTATTGAAGGGGAGGTCTATGGGAGGAGCGGTGGTACAAAAGGGGAACAAGAATGTGATTCAATTCTATTTAATTAAAGTATGTTTTTAAATGTTAAAAAAAGGAGGAAGAGGAGCAAACAGAGAAGAAAATGAAGCAAGAACTTGAATTGAGCCATAGCTATACATTAATGTTAAAGAGAACTGGAATATTACTCCCTTTTGTGGGTGAGGCAGTCCATGATTTAGGGACATCCCTTCTTAAAGCATCTTTCTAGAAGATTCCATTCTTTGAAAAAATATGATGTACACATGCAAGTCTATAATCTCAGTGTTTTAACATGCAAAGGCAGAAGGGACTGTAAGAGTTCTAGGTTAGTCTGGTCTATATACCAATTTTTCCAGAAGTATATGATGATGAAACACTGTATTCAAAAAGAAAAGCAAGTCAGAGAGTTAAATAAAGGAAGTATGCCTTGTAGACATATGAGGAAGAAGAAGTAGAAGAAGAAGAAGAAGAAGAAGAAGAAGAAGAAGAAGAAGAAGAAGAAGAAGAAGAAGAAGAAGAAGAAGAAGAAGAAGAAGAAGAAGAAGAAGAAGAAGAAGAAGAAGAAGAAGAAGAAGAAGAAGAAGAAGAAGAAGAAGAAGAAGAAGAGAAGGAGGAGGAGGAGGAGGAGGAGGAGGAGGAAAAAAAGAAAAAGAACCTGGTGTCTTGTCCTATTATCTCCTTAAGCATTTAATAAGATGCACATAAAATTGTATGCAACCAAGGATACAATTTGGTTTTAAAATATGCATTATATAATCTATGACTCATGTAAGACAAACTAATCAACTACAATGTACAACTGTTAATTTTTAATTATGAGTCATAAAAGGCTGTTCTGGGTAGCCTAAGTTTAAGGACGGGTGTTAGGAATACTGATGTTATCCTCCTGGGAACAACCATTAAGTGCTGATATCTTAGGATCAGGATAATTCATATAATCAATTTACCTTTTAGTTTTCTTTTCAGGTATATTCCTAAAGCTAGCCATTGTTTCAGTTTTAAGATAGCAGAGAAAAGCAATTGGAATATGTTTGCTGATTATTACTGTTTTAATATGTGTTCTTTGGAGAATCTGCCTCTTGTCTAAATTTTTTTATCCAAAAATTTATTATTAATTGCATATTTTTATTTATATTTCAAATGTAATACCCTTTCCCAGTTTCCACTCTGGAAACTCCCTATCCCATCCCTCATTTCCCCTGCTTCTATGAGGGTGCTCCCCTACTT
The DNA here is from genome assembly GCF_008632895.1 of Mastomys coucha. NCBI lineage: Eukaryota > Metazoa > Chordata > Mammalia > Rodentia > Muridae > Mastomys > Mastomys coucha. Next base: position 94,044,829 of record NW_022196915.1, on the reverse strand, counting down.
ACCCACTCCCTCCTCCCTGCACTGGGAAATCAAGTCTTCACAGGACCAAGAGACTCCTCCCAATGATGCCAGACAAGGCCATCCTCTGCTACATATGCAGATGGAATCATTGGTCCCTCCATGTATACCCTTTGGTTGGTGGTTTGGTCCCTGGGAGCCATGAGACATCTGATTGGTTGATATTGCTGTTCTTCCTATGGGTTGCAAATCCCTTCAGCTCCTTCAGTCTCTTCTCCAACTCCTCCACTGGGGACCCCATGCTCTGTCCAAAGGTTGGCTGCAAGCATCTGCCTCTGTTTTTGTCAGGCTCTGACAGAGCCTCTCAAGAGACAGCTATATCAGGCTCGCAGCAAACACTTCTTGGCATCCACAGTAGTGACTGGGTTTGGTGTCTGTATATAGGATGGATCTCCTGGTGGGGCAGTCTCTGAATGGCCTTTCCTTCAGACTGCTCCACACTTTGTCTCTGTATTTCCTCCAAAGTTTTTACCTTGCGTTTATCAAAGTATTTGTGTCCTCTTTAAAATTCTGATCTGTAAATTATACGGGAATGTATTATTGATTTTCCACCCAATTGTGAATTACCTTGGGTGACAGATTTCAAGTTGTATTCTGCCTTGGGTAGAGAATATACTTTCCATCATCCCGAACTTCTGAGTTTATTGAGATTCAGGTTATGGCCTAGAATATGGTCAATCCTGTTTAATGTTCCATGTGCTCTTAAAGGGAGTATATTCTGGTGTTTGATGAAGAATTTTATAGGTTCTTCTGCGTTTAGCCGGCTTAGAGTGTTTGTCTATTCTATTTCCTTGTTTATATTCTTTTTAAATGTTTTATCCATTACTTAATTTGGAGACCTACAGTTTTCAACTCATTACTAAATTTTTGATTTATGCCTTTATTTTATACTAGAATTTTCTTCATGTATTTGGTATTTTACTTTCAGGGCATGCATTTATGTAATTATGATATTTCTGGTTTTTAAAACTTTATTGCAGCTTTAGTAACTATGCATCTGAAGTAACCTTGCCTCTTATTAGTATAGATCCATCCTCCTGTCATATGATTACTTATTCTGTTTTAAACCAGTCATGATTTTTTAATAATATACTGTTTTATTCAACCATAAAGTGAATATTAGTGTCAATAGAGTAAAAAAAGAGAACTGTTAATCTGCAAATTCAGAATCATAAAAATAAATATTGCTTTACATGAATTATATATAATATTATATATAATAACTACATATATAAAACTGCATATAACTATATGTACAACTAGAACTATATTATATATATATATGTTAATATTATATAGAAAGATAAAGGATTCCACAAGGAATAAAAGAGGGTAAATATGAAAATAAAAGATAAATGTGAATAAAGTAAGTGGTATATAACAATAAAGCCCATCTTTTTTTACAGTGAATATTCACTAGTAAAAAATAGTGATTGTTTTGGAATGCATATAGTTAGATAATGTTTTAAATCAATACTTTCACTCATTACATTTTCATTGTTTATTCCTCTTATATTTGACCATTTTGTGTAATCAATTATCCCAAATGCTAAAGATCATTCCCAACAACTGTTTACAAGCTAGACAAGCTCTAACCATCTCACTCCTTTCTGCTGTTATGCATGTTTTAGATTTCATGCTCACGAATAGATATTTATAATGACTTCTTGGCACATTTTGTTTTCATCCAGATTATAAAGATAATTTTGTCATTTATGCAGTTAATTTCATTATTTCTCTTTTATTTTATCACATGGCTTTTAGGTTTTGTCTTATATTTTATCCTTTCATCATAGAATTTCTACTGAATTGCTTTCATCAGTATCCTGCATTCCAAGACATGTAGTATTACCAATCATAATCAATTATTATTTCTTTCCAGCTTAGATTTTTTTCTTTAACATTGTTACATGTACAAAGGTGTGGAAAAGATATTGCTAACTATATCGGTTCTTAAAATTGCTCCCAGACATGGCCCAAATGGGTAACAGCTGAATTTAATAAATCATAGTATAAGTAAAACCATAGTATAACCATATACTATGGTTTTTATGCTAGTAAAAATTAATGATTATTTTGGAAAGCATATAGAAAACCTTAGTATAAGTAAATAACTGTGTATAAACCCATAAGATAGAGTACTCAAGCTACATGGTCAAGTTGATACTCAGGTAGGTAGGGAAAAATGATAATGAATAGTACCTCCTTTAATGAACTTGGTCCTCTGTGAAATTTTTTCTGTGTTAAACTACATCAATATTGATCTTTCTGTGTTTTTTAAAACTGTTAAACCACACTAGTATTGATCTTACTGGTTTTTAAGTAAATAAAATAAACAAAATTGACTTGAGATTTGTATGAGGGTAGAATGCTAAAGGTCTGTATTATATAAGCTAGCTTCATTTCTAGCAGTATCTTATCATTGACCTTCAAAGTTCACATATACACAATGACTGCTCTCTATATAAAAAATAATTCACTGTAGAAATTTGTTCACAGTTCATTAAATAGTTCTACCAAGCTGGTTTTCAACTTCAAACAACATGTTTAAGATTTGTAGAAATGACACCTTGGATATAGAAGTAAAATAAAACATTACTTTGACTTCTGACATATCTGAAATAGAAACACATCCATCATGCAGTACAAGCAGAATAAAATTATATCTGCTACTGAGAAAGTCTCAAAATGTTATCTGACAAGAATATCATGGTTGGTTCTTCACTCTTAGAACCATATTTTCCTGAATTAACAGTTAAGAGATGCCTTTATCTATAGCTTCTAACATTTTATGCATACACATTCTAATTGACCAAATCTAGATAGAAGAAAAGTGGTGCTCTCATCTATGACTTACAATGTTCTATATGAAAAATAATAGGTTTCATACAAGACTTCCCAAAACACTCTTTTTTTTAATCAATCTTATTAAAAGATTTTGCTGAAGATAGAAGATACAAGGAGTCTTGTAATTTGCTAAACAAATTTGAAGGATATGGTGAAAGAAATGTATGTGTGTGAGTGTGTGTGTTTGTGTGTGTGCGCATGTGTATGTGCCTGTGTATAAAAACATTGTTTCTTCTCTGAGACATATTAACATCAAGATAGTTGCAGAATAAAACTCTCTGAAATCATAAACCAGGAAAAAAAGATGGTTGCAAAAGGAAAAATTCAAACATTTAATAATTCTAGGTCTGAAGAGAAGACCCAATGGTGATTGAATAAATCTCATCAGTATTGCAGAAACATATTCATAAACAATATGGACAAATAGGAATATAATTAACCCTTCTACATTAGTTTTAAAATGCTTAAATTAGTATAGCAACTATGACTATAAATCAGTATGGTTGTTTGTTCAAATATTACAGATAGAGACTGGAGAGGGGCTCGATATTTCAGAGAACTTGTTTGCTATTGCAGAAAACACAGGTTCTGTTCCCAACAACCTCACAGTGGCTCAAAATGATTCAGAACTTCAGTACTTCTGATGTCCAAGGATCCTGCTTACAAATGGGGCTAATTTCCACATACAGATATTACATTCATATACATAGAACAACCTAAAATTTTCAATATATAATAAAAATGTGCTAAAGTCCCAAAACACTTCTAAGTATTCTTGAAATAATATAGTACAATGTGCCTACATATCTACATTTATTGTTATGCTACCTTACATGTAAGTATTTGAATCAACCAAGATGTCCATCAGTATGGAAGGCAAAAAGGCATACTATATATGCACAACTGAGTTTCATTCTGTCAGGAAAATTCAAATTATGTTATGTTTTAGAAAGATGTGTAGACTTGGAGGTCATCATGGTAAATGAAATAAGTCAACCCCAAAAAGACAAATCTATCTATTTTCATATGTGCAATGTAGATTACACACTGCACAAACATACATATGTTGGACATAAAAGCAGTTTGAAAGACAGAAATGAATAGGATGATAGAAGGAAAAATGTCAGCAGCCATCTAGGCTAATCTAAAACAAGGAAGTGGCCTTCAAGGAGGTGGCATAATATAGGAAGGGGAGGTGTTCTCTTGAGGCAAAGTCCCGAAGACCCTTCATCTCAGGATTGTTTCCTACAGCTGATATGCCTTTTCTGTCACTATTAACTCAATATAATAGTCTCTGGGCATTAGCCCACCTCATTGACCAGATTTCCTGCAAATCAACATAAAGATTAAAGTTCATGAACTAATGTTGTTTAGATGGATTTTATAGAATTCTTGATCTAATTTAAATAATCTTAGGAAGAAAGTTTTAAAAGACGTTTTTGGTTGTTTTGCTAGAAAGAAGTAATAAAGTTAGAATCAAGAATAGAATAAAATATGGAGTGTAAAAAATAAATTAATTAATAAAAAGCCCCCCAAAAAGCCCCCAAAACAAACAAAAGAATAGAATGTTTACACTCCTCATAATAGTAAGCAAAGGGTGCATACGAAGAAATACAATGAGCTTTCATAATTACATGAAAAGGGATACAGCCTTGGGCCAAAGTTTTGTTCACTGAAAAGCATTCAGGTCTAAGGATGAAACCATGGGCATGCACTGTGTGATAAGATAAGATTATGGGAAACTGTTACTTTGAACTTGTAATGAGTATATAGAATAAAATACAGCTTTAAACTTATAGCTACATCCTTCTCTAACTTCCATTTTATGCAATATTTTGTTTTTGAGACAATTTTCTAAGAACTTTTGTCTATAAAATTTCCAGAGAAAAGAAATAAAGGTAGTATGGTATGATGTGCTGGTTTGGGGGACTCTGTCCCATCTATCCATCCATCCATCCATCCATCCATCCATCCATCCATCCATCCATTCCTCCATCTATCCATCCATCCAAATGTTTGTACACACACACACATACACATATATATTTTTTTGGGAGGGAGTTTGATAATTTATTATAAAGTTAGACATTCATGCCAGCATTCCACTCCAAGGGGAGGGGGAAGGGAAGATCTTTACATAAAATGTTATATAAAAATTTTATATTTAAAATTTAAATTAAAAAAAAAACCTACAGATAACCTATCTTTTAGCTGGTCCATTAAGCAAAGGGGGAGACAACCATATATGAGGGCAATTCAGTAACAGAGGGAAGAATGACCAGCTGATCCATTCTGTAACACAGACCTTAAACCCAGTGGCCAAATGAGAAACCCCACTCTGAAGTCGATATCCTAATTTCACCTGCACAATTTAGAAAAGGTAAGAGAAAAACATGATCAAAGCTGCCAGGGGCTGGGCTGATTGGAGGAGCTGTGATCAGAGGGGGCTGGGAGGGTCAAGTTTGGGGGTTGCTGTACATTCCTTGGTCAGGGTGTACAAAAACCTATACTAGAAAGGAATTTTAGTTTTCTTAAAAGAAAAATATGTTATCTCAGAGCTACCTTCTTCCTACAGAATCAAGGGACACCATTATACAGTGTACTGGCTGGTTTTGTGTGTCAACTTGACACAGGCTGGAGTTATCACAGAGAAGGGAGTCTCAGTTGGGGAAGTGCCTCCATGAGATCCAGCTGTGGGGCATTTTCTCAATTGCCTCTTGTGGGTGATACCATCCCTGGGCTGGAAGTCTTGGGTTCTATAAGAGAGCAGGCTGAGCAAGCCAGGAGAAGCAAGCCAGTAAGAAACATCCCTCCATGGCCTCTGCATCAGCTCCTGCTTCCTGATCTGCTTGAATTCCAGTCCTGACTTCCTCTGGTGATCAACAGCAATGTGGAAGTAAGCCAAATAAACCCTTTCCTCCCCAACTTGCTTCATGGTCATGATGTTTGTGCAGGAATAGAAACCCTGACTAAGACATATAGCATATGAAAGCTGGTTCAGAATACATAATAGAGTGTCATGCTATGAGATGGGACTTGCATAAGCAGTCACAACTCACACGCACACACACACACACACACACACACACACACATATATATATATATATGTATATATATATATATATCCATGTATGTCCATATATATGTGTGTGTGTGTGTGTGTGTGTAGATACATGTGTATGTATGTAACCATGCATGAACACTTGTGGAATTGGTTGAGCTAGACAGTCATTGGTGTATGTATGTACATGTGTCTGTGCATATTCGCCTGTATAAAGCATCTTAATTTTTTTCCTTTCCTTCCTTTCTGGTTCACAAACAGTTAAGGACCCAGGCCAGTGAAGAGCTTCTGGCTGTCTGGCCAGAAGAGGGAGCACTAGCAACAAATCATTTACTTAACCCCCCCACTGTTCAAGCAAAAGGTGATAATTCATTATCAGAAGCCATCAGCCTCTGGCCCCAGTATAACCAAGAATCAAAGAGAGTAAATATTGTTTTTTTTTTTTATGGCAAGCAAGTTTATTGGATGATTTTTTAACTTTTTATGGTTTTTAAAATTATTTTATTTATTTATGTTCTGGTCATTGTCCTCCCCCCAAGTTGGTCTCCTCTTCCACATTTCCTCATCCTGTTCTTCCTCCCCTTTGCCTCCCAGGGTGTTCCTCCATCATCACTAGCCTTCCCCCTTCCCTGGGGCCTCAAGTCTCTATAGGATTAAGCACATCTTCTTCCACTGAAGCCTGACCATATGCTACATATGTGCCAGTGGCCTTGGACCAGTCCCTGTATGCTGCTGGTTGGTGACTCAGTCTTTGTGAGCTCCCTGGCATCTGGGTTAGTTGAGACTGCTGGTCTTCCTATGGGCTCGCTCTCCCTTTCAGCTTCTTCGATCCTTCTTCTAATTCAACCATAGAGGTCCCTGACTTCAGTACAAGGGTTGGATGTAATTGTCTGCTTCTGTCTCAGTCAGCTGCTGGTAGGGCCTCTCAAAGGGCAGTCATGCCAGGCTCCCATCTGTAAGCACATCATAACATAGTAGTGTCAGAGCTTGGTGTCACACCATAGATGGATCCCAAGTAGGGCAGGTCATTGAACTGTCTTTCCTTCACCCTGGCAGTGGGGCACATATAAGCCAGCTTTAAGGGATAGAGCATGAGAAACCTGGCCCTGCCACTCATCTGGTATGAGGTGGCAACTGTATAGGGATGGTGCCTTCTCCCCATTACGCCTTACCACATGCAGCTATTGGGAGAACTGGCCCCAGGGTCATAAGAACTGGAAAGCTGGCCTTGCTTTTACTAACTACAGCACTTAGGAATATAGCATCTGCCCTGCCTGAGCACCACTCTGCTGCAAGGTAGCCTGGGATAGGGGCAAAGATACCCTCTGCCCTCTTCTTCAAATGGCTACCTGTGGTAGTATGGGCAGTTGACCCTATGAGCATGAAAGCAGAAGAGCTATTCTGCCCTCTAACTAGCTCTAGAACTCAGAAGGGCAATTGAGCAACACAGTGGATCTGACCCTGCTCTTGGTAGAACAAGTAAGACAGACCAGAGTGTGTGAGAGCAGAAGAGCTGAACCTAGTCCATCATAGGCTACTGCACTGGAAAGTAAGTCTCATGCCTTGAGTGGGCATGTGAATTAAGCTGATTTTAGATGCCCGGGCTGTAGGACACTGATGAACTGAGGGCATGACAGCTGATCCTGCCTCCTGACAATGGCACCATCATATGACCTAGCTGGAGCAATGCTGGAGAACCCACCCTGATGGTACAGATAAGGGAGAGCTAGTGGGATGACCAACCCTGCTACAGATCCAGAGCTCTTGAGTTGGCTTACCTCCAAATCTATATCGTTTGTGAACATGTGAAACATGAAAGAAGTAGTCCTGCTGATCCAAAGCTGCAGGAGCTCCATGACACAGGACAACAACAGGATAACCAGGAGGAGTGCTGGTGAGGCTCCAATCGTGATGATGTTACAGAAGCCAGAAACCTTGAACCAGACCAAAGTCATTGAAATGAACATTTGCACTTGAAGATGTTCATTTGCATCATTTGCATTGAATGAACATTGCATTTGAAGATGTATGAGTAGAGGGCTAGACTGTGGGATACACTGTGAGTTACTATTGCTTACAAGGTGAGATAATTTCTATGCTTTGTTTTTGTGGAAGGGGATTGTTTGTGTTTGTTTTAATTGGGGGGGGTAGGTTATAAGAGTGAAGGTTGGATATGAGATAAGCAGTTCTGGAGATGAGCAGGATAGGGTACAGAGTGTGAAGCTCACAAAGAATAAAATGTTTTAAAAGAGATAATGGCTAAGAAATTCAAATTTTTAAATATAAATTTGCATTCTTTAGCAAATCTTTAGGACAATGGAATACTTCCTTCTAGTCAGACCCTGTTTCTTGAACTTTTGGAATAACATAAGATAAAGTCAGTGATTTTCTTCTCTTCATACTATAGAGTTGAATCAATAAAGTTCTTCAGAAAGATATATTGTTTTCTTTCACATATTTGACAGAGTAGAAGTTAGTTGTGATTTAATAGCTAGAGGAAGTAACTAGTGAGAAAAATCAAAACAAAAAAAAACAAAAGAGAAGGGGAACAACAAAAGCTAGGCTGAGGCGATGACATACATTCTTACCTCATGTTGTAAATGCACAAATATGCTTCTAAGTATCTGTAAGTTACAAGTGAAATAAAATAGACACAAATTTTTATATATGTGTATATTCATCCCACTGGAGACTCTTATGTATACATATTACATATAGACTTTTGAACTGTCTAAAACTGAAAAGCAAATTTATCAAAAATTCTTCTGTAGAATAAAAGTTAGCTAAATCCACATTATATAAATAGGTAAAGAATGATTATACAATTATGCTACGAAACTATGCTCTGCAAATAAACCACAAGTAATTTATGCATTTACAAGAAAATATCAAAATGTATTTTTTATCAAAAATACATTTAACAGGAGTAAATCATACACTATAAAAGAACAATCTTCCAACCTAAACCTCTATGCACTGACAGGTAATGGACCCCTAAGCCTAGACCTAACCCAAACTTTTTCAATACATCCAATTCTAAGCACAAACACTGAAGGAGACCACAGGTAGAACTAAGCCACAAACTTCCAATACTATACAGAACCCAGTGTTAACAGGTAACAAGTTCCCGTGACTTGACCAATGGGATTGGATTTCCAAAGTTTATCCTTTTCAGGGGTTGACATGGTAAAGGGTCCTCATACCCCTACTCAGAACATTTCTCTTATATAATAAGTCCCAGGACCAAAATTCCATTGGCTATGTTTAAGTCCTAGCAAAAAAACCTAAAGCACATAGACATCTAAGGGTATATACTTTTTAATAATCCTGTAGTAATGGACAACAATTGAGAATGACATGGGAAAAATGTTTAGTTAAATATATAAATGAAGGATTTATTGTGTTCAAATAACCAAAAACATAAATGTACCACAAGCTAAAAAAAAAAAAAAAGATATAAACACTGAAGGATGGGGAAAGCATATGAAAATCTGTATTCTAGGCATGACATAGCTTTCACAATAAAAAATGAATTACTGTGGTGACTCACTGTGATGGACTGAATATACTTGGCCCAGGGAAGGGCACTATCAGGGAGTATGGTCTTGTTGAAGTAGGTGTAGCATTGTTGCAGGAAGTGTGTCATTGTGGGCGTGGGCTTTAAAACACTTCTCCTAGCTACCTGGATGCCAGTCTAGGAAAAGACTTCTTCTCCTAGTAGCCTTCAGATAAAGATATAGAACTCTCACCGCCTCCTGTACAATGTCTGCCTAAATGCTGCCATGTTCCTTCCTTTATGGTAATGGACTAAACGTCTGAAGCTGTAAGCCAGCCCCAATTAACTGTTTGTCCTTTTAAGAGTTGCTTTGGTCATGTTGTCTGTTCAGAGCGGTAAAACCTGAACTAAGACACTCACACAAGACTTACACAAGATCAAGCCAACTTAATAGATGCCTGGAGAGGGAAGATCATTCATTTTTGAGTTTTGTCTTGAAGGAGGTGACCAATGTTAAGCTCCCCATGCTCATAGCCTTAGCATCATGCACATATGTACAGCAATAACCAGGTTTAGTTGGGTACAAAAATTAAAAAAAAAAATGACTCTTAGAACAAGAGTTCACAGGGAATATCAAGAGACCTAAAGGGGGGAAATGGAAAGTATATATAATGATCATTCCTTTTATACATATATAAAATACTCAAAACTAAAGTAAATGTTGAAAGCAAAGACAGAACACCTAAGAGGTTTAATAAAGGTTATATAATGAAATATGAAAAATAGCAAGGTTGTATTGCCACTGCAACATGGGGATACACAATAACTAATAACCATTTTTATTTCTTCATTAGAAAGAAACTATATAAAATGAGACAGTTAAGAAATCTAGCAATTGTCCAGGTTATATTAGGGTTCCTTTGGTCAAACTTTCCATTGAGTTGTGGTCTGAGGAGGTCTCATGAGATCTCTAAGTGACCAAGATTTTTGCTAAGAGAGAAGATTGCTCTCTGAAAACTGACTGACCCATTTTGGGGGACAAATTTCATTCAGCTCACTGAACATAGAGATGATGAGCTGGTATGCCTTTACCATTTTATTCTAGTTTCTTTGGCATGAGAAGGTACTCTGCAGATTATGGAAAGGGTAACTTGGACACCAACCCAGCCACAAAATATACTTACAATATATCCTGTGTGTGAGATGTGCTAGAGCCATGGTGGCACAGAACACATGGGAGTGGTCAAACAATATTTGTATTAACTTGAGGCCAACGCCACAAGAGAGATCTCATGCCCAACACTATCTATATGAACAGGAACCAAACAGAGACTAGCTAGTCCAGAGACCTGTGATAGAACAAAACAAGACTGGCAAAAAGTTTATAAAATGATTCTAAATGATGCAATGCTATACTCATAGAGCTGTGACTTGTCTGGTCATCATCAAAAAGGCTTCATCCAGCTGCAGACAGGAGTGGGTATAGGTACTCACAGCCAGATTATGTGAAGAGAGAGTTCAAATTGTAGGTATCCATTGGGTCCTTCCCCTTGAATTTGGTGAACTCCACAGAATGGGGGTGGGGGGAAGATTCAAAGAGTCAGAGGAGATAGAGGACATCAGGAGATTATGGACCATCAAATTGTCTAAGCAGCATTATTATGAGTCTATGGAGACTGAATGACAAGCATGCATGGGTCTGCTCCAGGTTCTTCACATCTATGTTATGGCTACTAGCCATATTGTTATTTTGAAACTCCTAACAGTGTGCATATTTCTCACTGTTCTTGAGACTGTTTTGCTCCAGTTAGGCTGACTTGACAAACCTAGATATGAAGGGTTTCAAACTGTTTTATTTCATCTTTTATTTGGTCTGTTTGGCTATCATCTCTTAGAGCCCTTTTCTGAAGAAAAACGGAGGAGAAGGAGTCTGTTAGATAGGGGAGGTAGACATGAGCTAGAAGGAATCAAGGGAGGGAAACAAACTGTGGTTGAGATATATTTTATGAGGGAAGAATTCATTTTCAAAACCATCTAAAAGTAAAAATAAATGAGTAAAAGTTTACCAGGTAAATGTTAACATCCTTATACAAACAGAGGAAAGTATTTCAGGAATTCTCACATAAGAAGAGTGTATTAAGCAAAGCAAAGAAATATTAAAAATAGCATCAAATGCATTTTTATACTCAGTATTTATAATGATATTCATTATATGATTCAGATAATGCATTTACACAAATAGTGAGTGCATCAAAATAGTTGCTTAAATGCTAGGCTCTCTATGACAAGATAAAAATGTGACTAATCCCAGATTTCACCTCTCCTTCAACTTATCCAATATCAGGAATTGAAAAACAAAAAGTAGTATAAATGGGTCCTTTGGTTAGAGAAAACATTAAATCTAAAAATCTTCTGGCACAAAACATCCAAGAAATCAGGAGCACCATGGAAAGACCAAATCTAAGAATAAGAGAAAGAGGAAGGAAAAGAAACCAAGGTCAAGGGCAGGAAAGTATTTTCAACAAAATCATAGAAGAAAATTCCCTTAACATAAAGAAAGAGATGACTATACAAGCAGAAGGAGCATGCAGAACAATAAAATAGATTGGGGCAGAAAGGAAAGACCTCACTGAACAAGATAATCAAAGCATTAAATATACAGAACAACAACAACAAAAAAGAATTTTAAAAGCTTCAAGGTTAAAAGATCCAGTAACATACAAATGCAGACACTTGACTTCTCAGTGGAGACTCTAAAAACTACAAGGACCTTGACAAGTATGCTTCAGACTTTGAGAGACCAGAGATGCTAGCCCAGACTGCTATATCCAGTAAAACTTTAGTTACAATCGATCAGTGGGACAGCCTCTGCTCTAGTTGTTAGGGGACTCACATGAAGGTCAAGCTGTATATCTGCTACACATGTGTGTGCAGCCCAGGTGCAGCCCATGCTCTCTCTTTGCTTATCAATTCTGGTAGCCCCCAAGAGTCCAAGTTAGTAGACTCTGTTGGTACTCCTGTGAAACCCCTTCCCTCCTCAGGTTCCCCAATTCTTCCCCACCTCTTCCATAAGACTCCATGAACTCCATCTAATGATTGGCATAACTGTCCTCTGAGAGACTCCATCCAGCAGCCAATGAGAAACAGATGCACCTCAGAGAAAAATGGTGGGGAAAATATTCAAAGCTAATAAATTTAAGCAAGAAGCTGGAATAGCCATTTTAATACCTGACAAAATAGACTGACACCAAAACTAATTAGACAAGATTGTAAAAATGTCATTACAATCTTATCAAAACAAAGAAAGCAAGAAGACACAGCAATGAATAGCATCTATATACCAAACTTAAGGGAACAATTGCTCATGAAAGAGGCACTTCTGCAACCTAAATTGCATATTGACACCGACACTCTGATAGTGGAAGATTTTTAAACTGAACTCATAAAGAAATCATCCACACAAAAATTAAACGAAGAGCTCACATGAAGTCACAGAGAGTGAAACAGCATGCATAGTGCTTGTGTGGTGTTTTACCGTTATTTGTGTACATTACGGCTTTTAGTTCGAAATTTATGGGATTCTTGACTATGCAAACTAATGAATCTCTGATTCTTGTGCATTCTCTTGGTTCTTTCCCTTCTGTTTGTTTGCCTTGTCCAAGTTTGATGTTATAATTTTTGTTTTATTTTATTACACTTAGGTTGTTGTATCTTATTATTATCTCATAGAATCCTGTTCTTTTGTAATAAGATATAAAAACTGAAGTGAATCCAGATAGGAGGAGAGGTGGGAAGGAACTGGGAGTAATAGAGGGTTGGGGAAACTGTAATCAGGAAGTATTATGTGATAAAATAATCTTTGTCAATCAACGTGAGAAGAGAACATGGTTGGCTATAGCAGATCATATGTTACTGCGCAGTTCAAACACCTAGACATTTCTAATACTTTCACCACAAACGCAACAAAACTTTAGGAATAGATGCATTTTTCCCGAATTGAACACTATACAACTTACATATGTATTTAAAACATTATATATGATTCTTTTAATATTTAAAACAAAATTTAATATTTTCAAAAATACAAAAACAGTAGGAAGGGGTGAGAATTATATCAGCTTTCAATGAGTATAATGTAACTTTCCTCCCAAAATAGAGACTTTTATGTTATGAAAAATAAATAATTCAATTTAAATTTTTTTTTAGAATTTAAAAACAGAATATTAAATTATTTTCTTAAGAGAACAAAAGAGGTTGAAGGAGAAAACATTAAACCCCACCATGAACTTCAATGTCAAATAAAGTGAAAAAGTTCACAAAGTAATTACTAATGGAAATCAACAAACTATTTGTGGCACACACCCTGCAATACAATATTTTACTCCAAAAGAACAGCACAAAGAGGCTAGTTTTCCTATAGATGATGGAGCCTTGTTAAAGATTTCAGTCATAGGATTTGTTTGATAAGCAATGACAGAGCAACAAACAAATACACAATTCATATGTAGCCTTTCAGAAGATGACAAGAGATCATAAATGTGTAAATTGTTAACATGAAATGTATCATATCCAATAATTAGGCTAATATATTCAGTAACAATTCCATCTATAAACACATATTTTTGAAATTAAACATGGAAATTTTACTATTAAAGTCACAAAGTAGACAAGGTAATCTTATACCCTGGAGTCTATATTAATTAGAAACTTTAGCAGTGCAACACCACATCAATTGACATGCCACACTTTACATACATAGCCTAGAAAAAAGAAAATTGAATATATTGAGTATATGGCAGAAAAAACATGAGTCATTATAAAATGCACATAAAATAAATTCAAATATTCAGTTTTATAAAAAGTTGTTTTATTAACATATGTAAATCAATTACATATTGAAATAAACATATCCATTATAAATGACTTAGTCAGTACCAAAGATCTGTATACAAATCATACAGAAAATGTACAACATCTGTTTTTATATTTGAATTATTATATATGTTCATATGTGCAATGTAGTGGATAATAAATGGAAACAGAATGGAAAGACATGAAATGGATTAAAAATAGTAGTAAGTATGATGTGTTTCTTTCTTTTTTTTATTTTAGATATTTTCTTTACTTACATGCGAATTTCTCCATTCCCAGTTTCCCCTCCAAAAAACAAAGAAAGAAACAAAAACAACAAAAACAAACCCCTGTTGCCTCCCCCTTCCCCATGCCTGCCACCCCGCTCAAATAGCAAAACTGAAATTCTTTTCATTTATAAAATCAGTGAAAATTCAATTAAAATAACAGCAGGAGAATGTAGGGCTTACTTTGTAAAGTGAAACATTTATCTGAGGAAAATAATATGGTAATCAGGAAAAATATGAAAAAGAATTATGATACAAAGAAAATTTTAATATATTAAAGAATAAAAGCTGAATAATTAACAAAATTTGTTACTGTCTTCCAAACAGAAAGATCAAAAGATAAGTCTCCTGGGTGTAGAAATATACATGTACTGTTACAAATTAATAGTAATGTTATTTCAAATTACAGAGGAATGGAAACTGAATCACTCTTAGAAGTGCTATGTATGTGTGTTTGTGTTTGTGTGAATGAATAGGCATGGCTCCTGTAGACTCATGTGTTTGAATGCTTGGCTCATAGGGTATGTCACTAGTAGGAAAATCGGCCTTGTTGAAGTTGGTGTGGCCTTCTTGGAGGAAGTGTGTGACTGTTGGAGCAGGCTTTGAGGTCTTATATGTTTAATTTATGCCGGGTGTAGCAGTCATCTTCTGCTATCTGTAGATAGATGTAAAACTCTCACCTCTTCTCCAGCATCATGTGTGCTTGTGTGCCCCCATACTTCCCTCCATAACTGGTTAAACCTCTGAAAATATAAACCAGCCCCAATAAAAGGTTTGCATTTATAAGAGTTGCCCTGGTTTTGATTTCTTTTCACAATAGAAACTCTAAGAAATGCAGCATGTGTG
>NW_022196915.1:94009102-94029411 GCF_008632895.1 Mastomys coucha | reverse complement strand
TATATATATATATATATATATATATATATACTGTTTTAGGAAAAGCAAGAACTTAGATAATATTTGTGGTATCTTTTTGTGATATCTTTTGTGAGATTGAATAGAACATAAATAGAAGAGTTCACATTTGAGAAATCACATTTTCCTTGTTGTAGTCTTTGTTGGAGCAGCTTTTCCAACATTTTCTCTGTGATGTGTGTTTTACTGTAATGTTCAAGGTGAGTTCTACACTCACACTCCTGGTACCAGTGTTAGTGTGGCTGATACAGCCAAGTGGATACCAATTTATTCTCTGTGATCTCTTCAAGTAGTTCCAGTGATCTGTCCAAGAGACAGGCTGTCTCAAACAACCATACAATAGTATATTATATCTAGCTTCCTGTTCAATAGTATTCTAAAACTCAGGGAAGTGGGAAGATACAAAAATTTTATAATCTAATTCCTATGGTTCCAGAGTATAGCAATTCTGCCTTTTTGTCTTGGTTACCTATATTTAAATACAACCCAGATTTAAGAACGTGTAATTTAAAGTCTAGCTTTACATGGGAAGATTGATAATAGAAACAAAATCTATACTTGACCAAGTATTTCAAATTAATGAAACCAACAAAAAAATCTTATTTTCACATTTTTATAGTGTACATATGAAATACTACTCTATATATACCTAAGATCTCATGTTAATGAATAAGTGCAGTTATATATCATAGCTTAAGAATACTCTAATTCTGCTCTAATTCTGAATACATCAATAATAGAGTAGGTAGGCCTATGGATGCAAACTCAGTGTCCTTAGTAGATATTGATGTATGTGTTAAGTATTCTAGTATATCTTGCATATCTTTTCATATAATATATGGAAAAATACCAGATATAAAAAATCATATTCTATATGATAGTCAAATATAGCATATTTGACCACGTTTGAATGATAAAGAGATGCTGATATATCCACAACTTGATTCATCATTTTATCATTCGCTTACATGGTAAAATTTTTAACTGAGGTTTTCTATTGTTGCTGTTGTTGTTGTTATTTTCCAGTTATGTACAAGCAAGTTCCTTGTAGTCATCATAAGGTGGTCTACAATTTAGGTTGAAGAAAAAAGTTGAAAAGGATAAGATCATTCTAATATTCTTGCAGAGGAAAAGAGTTACAATTTCTGACACACAAAAAGGGCATCTAAATTAAAACCTAATTAATATCTAAATGAGAATCTGTCATATGAAATTGTTTTTCTATTTTTAGCACATCGAGAAATATCACCAAGCCAATTTACCAAGGGAAGGAAAGAAGCTACGAAAGAATGAGATGGGAAGCCTTTGATCCACCATTTTTGGTTGAGAAATCTGGTCCAAGAATAAAGTAAAGAGCTCTGAGGAAGACAGGCCTTGATCTCTAAAATATTGGCTTCTCCTGCCTGAGCCCAAACTTAATCAAACTTATATCAATGTTAGCTCAAGTTTCTGTCTGTTCTTGCTATAAAACAGACTTGGAAATTCCATGTAGTGTGGAAATTGTTGCAGAAAACAGGCAAATTGAGACTACTATGGGAGTTGAGTGACATAAAGCCATAGTACAGAGAAGGGAAAGTCAAGATAGGTGTCAGAATTTTACAGAAGGTGAATGAAGCAATCATACTGAGTATATCAGATTGGTACAGGCAATGTCAATCAAAGACTTCTGGGCTCTTGCAAGGAGTAGGCCTAAAGATGGAGTATAGCTGCATAATACGCATGTCCCTAAGTAGACAGCTTACATTAGATCCTAACACAACATACACATACTGAGGAGGAGGGACGATTATGGCTTCATAAGTTGTTTAAATTTATATTCTTTTTTTTAAACTTAGGGATATTTATAAGTATTTCTTTAAATGTAAAAGTTTATCTGGACACTTTTATCTAAAGATACTGAATATTAAGTTACAAATGATGAATTACTATATGAAATAGGGTTGGATTTCATATTCATATTTTTTAAATTAAATTATTTTTAATTGTGTGTGTGTGTGTGTGTGTGTGTGTGTGTGTGTGTATGTGTGTGTGTATGTCCACATGCTCACACTCTACATGGACACTAGTGCCATATCCCCAGTGGCCAGGAGCGGGCAATATGTACTCTGGACTAGTTAAGGGCAGTATGAGCTGTGCAATATGAGTGTTGAGAAATTCACTCAGGTCCTATGCAAGAACAACAGTACTTTTAACTGTTACGCTAGCACCCTCAATATGTCACTTACAAATGAGATTTTCTTAAAGAAAATTATGTCAGTTTTAGAAAAAAGAAAAAAGCAAGTCTGAATGTGAAAAAATATCTAAATACATTCTTACATGTTGTCTTTCTTTTAATACTAAACTGATTCTCCATTTATCTTACTATTCCCACTACTTTTTCAAAGCTGAGCAACATGAAAAACATTTGATAATTTTAATCAATATCCTACAACAAAAAATTTTCAAAACCTCAGTCCTCAGGCTAACAGCATCATCCAGGAGTTTATTAAAAGGTAGAATTCTCAGGCCACCCTATATTTTGATGGGAGAGAAACTCTTGAGCTAAGCCCCAGTGTCTTTTTCAGATGCATTGTAAATGAAAATTATGTTTGAAAATTTTAAGAGACACTAAATTTCAGCTAAAATACAATTTAATCTTAATTTCTCCATATTGCTCTTATGCTTTGCACAGTATGATCTCTTCCAGTCTCAGCCATGTGTATGTAGTTTGCCAAGGTATAAAAGTTAACTTTCAACATTCATTCTTTGACATTTTCAAACATGTGACTATCCCTTGGCTGATTTAATTAACATTCTTCAAATTGGCCTGTGCTAACTAATTTGGGTGAAAATGCCAGGTGACTAATCTGTGTTGCCTCAGACACTTCTCTTTCTATTGCTTTTATGCTCCCTGCAGTTAAGTCTGTTATGTAAAGTTATCTTGGAAGGTCCTTACAAGGTTTCTTAGGAAATGCTAATCTCCACACTCACTTTGTGTTTCACTTTCCATTTTCTCAACACTCTGAAATCCCCTAACTGACTTCAACACTTTATTTAGTACTTAACTTTTCCTATATTTTGGCAAAATGATAAGCCAATAAATTTATCCATATTTTATCTACGTCTATATTACATTTTAATTACTTCCTACACTTTTGAAAGGAATACTTTTCCTGGATCTCCCCATACAGGTTAGACCAGGTTAGACCATCTCAGCAATCCAAATGGTTTCTCTTCTTCCACTTCTGAACAGTAGTCTTCCTTCATGTATGTTTCATTTCTAAATAGTCTCCCTTAGTGTATGTTTTTAGAATATCTTACTTCTTGCTTTGGAGTAAAGATACCAAGTAGATTTATCCACCCTGCAGATTTACAGATTATGTACTGATTGTTATGACATTTGTACTAATAACACCTGTGAAAAAAGATAGAATTTCCGAGTAACTAAGTATATGAATAATAAGTATCAGTTGTGACATCATAAATTATTATATATTTCTTATATATGATAATGCATCAAAATTCTTATTCTGAAATAATCAGTGTACTTGTACATACATAATTATATTTCTTATTTAAAAGCATGTTAATTTTCCTCACCAGAAATGTAGCTGCTTACAATCACAGAGCACCTTTGATTACACATATGCAAAGTACTGTAACCACTTATGCAGAAGGCACATGGCACGTAGACTAGGCAATTCATGTGCAAGAGTCTGTTTCTTGGACACGTATTTGCACTTGGTTACATTTGAATTACAAAAGGGTATGTGCTTCAGGATATAGATCTTTCAGGTTCAAAGCCAGCACACATTACCCTCGTGTTACACGATATGCCTTTCCATAAATAGACTTTCCTTCTGGGAACCAACATCCTGTCCAGGAAAATGGCACAGAACTTTAGTATAACATTTAGAGAAATTCAGCTTTGAAATAGCCATGTGCTACACTATTATCTTGATTCCATGTATCTTAGATCAAAAGTGTTGAATCTGCTTTTTTAAATCTGAATTTTCAACTCTGAATGCCAATATAAAGTGTCCCAGAATTAAAGTTTTCCTGAAGTGTTTCTGCAATTGTATATTTGTGTACTGTGTGTATATACATACATTAAAAACTGCAAACATATTCTTAACTTAGAAACATTCTTGACTTCTTTTCCATTTTCACATGGTTGAAAGTTTATTCAAGCATTAAATTATTAGACAGTTGATATGAAAAACTCATTCAAATATACTTAAATAATGAGATATGATGTAAGCATAAATCCGATTTTCTAAGCGTAGTCTGGGGATTTGACCACAGGGAGGTTCTTCTTATCCTGCTCTCTCTCTGATAGAACTATGCTGAAGCACAGGTATGAACTTTGAAGACAAAATTCAAGCCTTTCATGAATGGAAATTCTTCCATATAACATTTGTTTCTTATAATCTCTCCGGCTCCTGCTTGATTCAGTACAAGGTAACGTACACTGCAAGCTTGCAGCAGAGCAGGCAAATGCAAAGTGGAAAGGGAGTGAGATCTGATTGCTGTCATCATGATGTTATCAACCACCCTGGAGAGGATGGGGTAGTGCATCAGACAAATATCATGAGATAAAAAAAAAAATGTGTTAAGTTTAATGAAGGGAAAGCAATTCTCCCTCCTTATACAGAGAACGCTGTGTAAGTCACAGGAGCTCCGCACTGTCACCATAAAGGAGTCAGGGCTCATGGCTCCAATGAAACCACTGTTTCTCTTTCTTTTTGCAGGAATGTTAAGGTCTGTAGAGAACCAAGGTAATCATGTCTCCGTTTGTGTGTCTAGACCCCTTTCTGCATTTTTCATCCCCTCCACAATACTTGATTTCTCAAATTCTAACATAGATTGAATGCAAAAACAAAAAACAAACAAACAAAAAAACAAACAAACAAAAACAGAAACAAAAACAACCGGCCTCCTCCTCGTCTTTGACTGTGCAGCTGAGTCAAGAGTTCAGGCAGATATCCTATTTCTATTTAGTGCACAATGCCTTGGAGTGCAGCAGGCTTAAGACAGAATCTGATGTCTTAGTACTTTGAAGGTATACTCATTTAATGATGCCAGGGAACGAATCATGCATTCTTTTTTAAAAGATAATTATCTCAACCTCAGATTTATGGAAAATGAGGTAGGAAGACCCACACAGGATTGAAACCAATCTGGGCAAGGTCACCAGTGGCTTCAGTTTTACCAAGATCAGCATTTTCCACTCTAACTGGACATAATACCTTGCCAAATTCGATATCCACGTCTGTTGACCTCTCCCTTCTGAGAGCCTTCTCTTGCTCTTTCCTTTTATACTGAATTCTAGTTGTCTGTATCTGAGTCTTTTTCTTTTTTGAACAAACGTGTAATACAGAATTTTCCAAGAATAGTGTACTACATTACTATCTAGGAGAGTATTTCTTCCATAACATACAAACACTACACATCTCTGTGTAAATGTTTGCCACTAGCATCTGTTCTCATTATGCCAGGTGCTAATGCCACATCATTTCACCTTGGCAGCTTCTCGTCGTCTTATGTGTTCTTGTCACTATGCCTCTACCTCTATTACATAACACAGGGCATTACACAGAGAAGATGTGTTTGTTTGTTCAGTGAATAAATGGAACTACTTGTGGCCTTGTTATGATGACATTTGTGCCTGTGTGGATAAAAGCATAGAGAACAGGTCAATGATTTACTTTCTTTTTATATTGTCATTTTTTTTTTGAAACAGTAGGCTTCCAGGTGCCTCTTTCTCTAATTGACTGTAATCATATCTTGTTATTACACTCTTGTTCCTGCCTGAAAGCTGTAATTGGCTACCTTTTCTTGTCTTTTCTTTGTCCTATGCTAAAGCTAAAATCTTTGCCTGTAGTTGGATATGTGAAGCCCTGCTTCAAGGAAGAATTTGCTTTTACTTTGGTACCTGCAGGGTATCTGATTTTGTTCACTTTAATCAGGATACTTTCTAGCTTCTTAGGTATGCTGATGCTACATGCTTTGTGGTACAGGTTAATTTCTTCCTAAAGATATGCATAAATTCTATTTCAGCTCTGTATTCCATTGACACATGATCAGCATACTCCCTCAAATTTGGATATTATATTTAATTTATATGTGTAACTATATTGGAAGTGCATTAGTAATATTGTGATATGATTTATGTGTACCCAGTGAGAAATCTGGTCTATTTTTACAATTATTGTTAATGAAAATGTCAATAATTTTTTACTGATGTGAGTATAAAACTTCCTTTTCAAGGACATAAATTTAAATTAATTATATCACCTACTATTCTATTACTTTAAGAGCTTAGATATTACTACTAAATGTTACTACTAAACTACAAAATGTTACTACTAAAATAGAGGTGTCTTCTGTTTAATACGTGTGCAAACTCTGGTCTAACCATACACCATAATGCAACATGACACAAAAATCTATACACACACATACACACACATGCATACACACACACATTATAATGATTCATTGTTAGATCAAATTTTCAGATTTATAACTTTAAATATATTTTGTCATTTCTGTGTATCTTTATTTGAAACCAGATGTAAACAAACTAGTGTTTGTTTACAGCTTAGGTAAAGAATTGTTTCCTAATCTTAGTTTATAAGTAAAGTCCCAATCTCATGTTAAGATTAATGAAGAAGCAATTGTAAGATGTCGTGTTGAAATGTCTTTTAGTATATGAAAGTGTTGGAAGTGCTGGAGTAACTCACATTGGAACAGAATTCTGAAAAGCAGAGTACTACAGACAGACAGACAACTACAGTCAATATCTAATTTGAAAGTTAGAAAATGATTGCAGATTGAAATCATGGTTACCATATCCCTAAGCTGGAAGGATTGTTGTCGGCTCTTTGGAAACCTAAATGAAGAAACCTCTGCATCCACAGTCACTAGTGTGCCCTTGCATTAGCAAACAGTGACTGCTACTTGTTGACTCTGGTCATCTGAAGGACTTCATTCTGCTTAATCCTTTACCCCAAACCCTCAGCCTACCCTAAAAGTCATCAGCAGAATTTTGATAATTTAGGATGCTTTAGATGCCATCGACAAAAGTTTAAGATTTTTGAAAAGAATCAAAGGCAGGTTGCAGATCTTGTGAAATATTATTTATAGTCAACTGCTCCTGTGCAAAAATAGCTTGTCTTTGTTTTCTACTGGCTTATGTCAAAATTAATTCAAGAGAATTTTTGAAAATAAAGAATACCAGAGAGGGACCATGATAATAATTATAATTAGTTTTTCATTGTACATCATACTCTCAAAAACAAGTGCTGGTACACAGAGTCAACGCGCCACCTGAAGCCAAACAAATCTTCAGGAAACAAAACAGTAAACCTTCAGTCATCCCGGTAGCTACTTATATTTAAATAAAACATTTGGTGATAGGCATGTGCAATAAAAAAACTAAGTTAGGAGTCTAGTTAATTTGTAAAAGGATAGTTAGTCTGATAGAAATATTTCCCAGTACTTGACAAAATGAGATGCTAAGGGAAAAGTATATGTTAAAGTGTGTGTGTGTGTGTGTGTATTTCAGAAAAGAACAAAAACAAGAATATGATTAAAATGAGGTTTCAGAGCTCTTGAGATGTCTTTATTGGTCAAGACACATCCCACCAACTAACACCCAGAGTTTGATCACTTGAAGCAGCAAGGAAGAATAAGAGGAAAAGTAGAAGTGAAAACCTTGGTTTGAGTTCTTTCCTCCACTGATGCAATCTAACACAGGAATCTACACAGACACACATGCCCACACATGCACACATACACACATGTACACATACACACATGCACACATACACACATGCCCACACATGCACACAGACACACATGTACACACACTAAATTCAAAACCAAGTTTTTAAATTAAAAGTAATCCATTTCACTTCATTATACTTAATATAAACAAATAATCTTTGTGAATAATCAAATATCATTAAATTCTTCTTACTTAAAACTATAGAAATTTCTAAGCAGTTATTTTGCAAGGTAAAATCTCAGTCTTTTGGAATTTTTTCTATGGATATAACCACAATAGTAAATAAAGTTTTACTTGGAAAAATAATTTTTAAAGAGAAAGCATGATTACATTTTATCATAAATACATACTATATAGTACAACATATTATTAAATCACAAGTGTCTTTGAATTAAGCAATAGAAAATATAATTTCATCATCCAAAGAGTTGCACTTAATAACATTTAAATTTAAATAAAATATCATTTTGCTGTTTTGTTATTTTTAGCCCTGAATATTATTAGTCTGTTTAATTTTGGCTGAATCAGAACTAAAACATGTTACAAAATGTAATTCTGTATTGCCTTGAAAGTTGGTATGTAGTCACCTAATCTAATTCCAATACTATGCCATTGCCTAACAGCTGACACACACGACCTTTAATAAAGTTTTCAGTTGAATAAATAACTAATCATACACTTAAAGGGAAGTGTGTCTTTCCTTGGAAGTGTTATCAATTGTGCTATATTTTACTATTGCCTTGCCACAACCCAAACATTTATCTTGCTTCTCTTGCTTTAACAGCGGTTAGACATCCACAGGATTCAGAAAGTGAAAAGCAACTTGTTAGCAATGCTGTAGATCAGCACAGGCAACATGGAAAATGGTCCTTCCAGGATCACCAAGCTTTTGGAAGAAGGTAGTTCCTTTCCTTTGGAGCCCCTATTTTCCACCTAACTTGCCTTCTACATGAGTCATTTCACATCATTGCAAGTACACCTCTTTCTTGCTGAGCCTTCAGAAGAACCTAAAGCACTGTGAACTCTTCTGTTCACTCTCAGATCTTATCATCACAGAAAAGTGTCCTTTAGATGTGCATTTTCTCTGCATCATTAGGTGAGGGTGTTGCTCATGAGCCTGGTAGCAATCATGCATCCTTACACATGTGGGAACCCTACAAAGAAGACCTAGTAATACCTAATTATACTATAAACTCTTTGTGTAGCCTAAGTTTTCAAAAACTATGGATTAGTTGGAAATTGCTAGCAAGATAACTAGCTGTGACTACCATTAGCTGAGCATCTATAGTTTAATTGAATGCATTTGTAAATTTGATCAAATTTGATAGATTTGTCAGTGTAGGAGATGAGTGTAAGACTCATTACAGGAGCTTATTGTTAGTAAATTAAATTTTAATAACAATGATTGATATTTATGGACCTCTATATCTCAAAAAATGTTTTGTGGTATTATTAAGAAATTTAATTCTTACAGCCCAGTAAAATTGATACTATAAAACAGATACGTAAACTCTATTCTAAGACTGAGTTGTTGTGTGGGTTGTAATGTTAAATGAGAACTTTCCATTACCTTTTCAGTTTTAATATTTTAATCTTTATGCTCATATGTATTCATGTTATAAATAAATGTGTAAAAATGGAAAACACATGATTTCTGGAAGACTATGTATTTGATAGAAGTTTGTATAAAGTCCTCCTCAAGGGAAAAGGTGATATAAATAGATTAAATTTTAATTTATGAGAATGTCATCAAATTTTTCCATAGAATTGGGTAAAGATGCTAATTACCATATTTCAGACAAAATAAAAGTTACTTTAAGTTTCAGTCATTTAAGATTTTACTAACATGAAAATAATTAAATGTTATTTATTTTTAGGAAGATAATTTGAATTACTTTAATACCTACCACATAAGTTGCATGAATATAAGTTCAACATAGAGAAGTAAGTCAAGAACAATCTCACAGGAAAGCAATTGTCAGTTTCACTTTAAGGTTTGGGTCCCTGACTCTTTACTCACACTATGCTGAGGTAGAATCATCTTCAATTATGGCTAACCAAGCTCCAAATTTCTAATTTATTGTTCACTTGATCATCATTATAAGGATCAAACACAAAGTTTGACAAAATAAATAATAAAAATAGTAGGACTCTCCTTCTTCACTAAGCTGACAAAGAAGGAATCATCTAAACAGAAATAAAAAGAAAGTAAATGAAGATTATTTTATTAATAGCTAAATTTTTTAAATTATTTTCCACATTATACTATAGGGTCTTATAAAATTAAAGTCTTGTACAAATTAAATATTTATTTAATTGATATTGTGCAAGAGCATTTACCAGGCGTTCTTCAATTTTATGAATTGAATTTCCCAGGAAAGGGTCACACCTATGTTGTAGCTTATCCAAGGATGATCGACTAACTTTCCACATCTTCTTTTTTGATTCAGTTTGATTTGATGCTTTGATTTGTTTGTTACTTTATTCATATTTTTGTTTTACATTTTTTCATTTTCTTTTGTTTTGGTTTTGTTTCTGTTTTTGTTTTGTTTTGTTTTGTTTTGTTGTTGCTTGGTTAAACCAACCAAACAACAGTCATTTAGTTATTTAGGACAGGGTTTCTCTGTGAAGGCCTGGGTCTCCTGGAGCTCACTCTATAGACAAGACTGTCTTCAAACACAGAGATTGCTGCTTCTGCCTCCAGAAGGCTGGAATTAAACAAATTCAATACCACCATCCAGCACTTCTCCCAATCTGTATCTGAGTTGATTTGTCTGTTAACAGTGAATTTTTTTGCCATACACCATCTATTTTTAATTAATAATTATTTTAACAGTTATTGCATGAGTACTGCATCTACATCCCTAGTGTTCCTACCTCTCATCCTCTTCCTCCATCTCCTCCCATACTACCTGATGCTAAATTCAAGATTCCTCCTTTTAATTATTATTGTTGCATATATGTACATATATGTGTGTGCATATGTGCAAAAAACATGTATATATAAGCTACTAATACCATTTTCCTTTGTTTCTATGTGCATATGTCCAGAATTCATACTTGGGACCGGATAACCTATGTATATACTCTTTCCTCTAGAAGACTGAGTCTCCATTTCTCATATTGATCATGTGGAATCTCCCTCTGTCCACATTGGCATGTCAACTGAGGTGCCATGATGCTCATTTATTATGCAGTCTTATTGTTTAGAATTCATGGATACAGCTTCACTGTCATGTATAGACAATACTGTCTTACAGGGGACGTCCTTGTTTTCTGGCTTTTATGAAATTTCTGTTCCCTCCTCTGTGATTTTCCCAGAGTCCATATGTTTTAGTCTTTTATTATGTATGTATTAGATGGACTTGCACACCTACCTGTCACTAATTTTTGCATTTTGACTAGTTATTGGTATCTGAAATTCTCTCTAACTTTTTTGTGTAGAAAGTTTTTGATGAGTGATGGAAATTACACTTATTTATATATGGATAAGAATTTAGACCACAGTTAGAAATAATATTGGTTTAGGAAAATGGCAGTAGAATATTCTCTTCTTGAGCCATGGGTAATTCCTTAATTTAATAGTACTAGGCATGAATTTGCCCCTGGTGAGCAGACATTAAGTCTTATTCAGTACTGCTTACTTCCAAGTTAAAGTGCAACTAATTCAATATTGGGAATATCTTCCATGCTCCTCTTTCTTTTGTTTTGTAGATTTTAGGAATGGGCAAGATTATGGATATTTCTTTCCCTTGGAAACTTGCATAGCACCTTCTCATGCGGTGAGAACCAGTGATCAGAACAAAACATCCATGTCAATTCTATCCTACCCCATAGACCTTGCTCAGCCATGTTCATTATTAACAGCTAGAAAAATGGAAACAGCATAAATGTTCTTTAAGTAAAAAAAAAAAAAAGTATAATTAAAACATGAAACATAAATGCAATGAAATTCTATTCATCTATAAAGAACAACACAATTATGTATGTTACAGGTAAATGTAAGAAAGTAAAACATATACTTAGTGAGGTAACCTTCACCTGGAAATGCACATGGCACATGCTTTTCCTTATATGTGCATATATTCTTAATAAACCACTAGGTTCTACCAACCCAACCCAAAAGCTAAGTTCATTAGATAAAATCTAAGTTTTATAGCAGAAATTTTCAATTTTGTTATAAGCCTCTTATCTGCTGTCCTACAATGTAATGGAAAAATGAATTAATTTTGTTCTTTGTTCTATAACTGCTACAAGTTGATATGCCCCCTATACATAGGAACATGCCAGTCAGACATCTTAATCCATATATTGAGACAATGTCACTATCATTCGAATTTGGTTTAGAATACATGATCCTTTTTCTTTGAGATTAGAGCTGTATTTTGTATCATTAATGTAGTAATTGCCACCAAGGATATATTTGCTTATTTATTTGTAGTCTTTGAGGTTCTTATCAACATTAAGCATATATCTCCTTATAAATTACTAAATTTTTCTGATAGAGTGAATCATGACAGCCTGCAGAAGAAAAAGAAAGAAGGAGGAGGAAGAGGAGGAAGAAAGAAAAAATGGGGAGGAAGAGGAAGAATAATGCCTGCCTTAGTTTATTTGAAGGACAAATGAAGGGGGGATGGGGAGCAAAATCAGTTAACAAAACCATTTTAAACCAAACTTTATCTAGTTCTCTGAACATTAGTTCTTTTGCTGAAAAGCAAAATGACTGTCTAGGGTATAACAAATACAATGAGTTAGAAAAGGTGACTTAATCTTTAGCATTTCCTAGCAAAGGGTTTCCTTAATCATTACATACTGACTAGGTCTAGCAGAGTTAATGAAATCTAGTTAGAAATCTATAGCATTTGACCAAAGTAGCTTTAATCTTCCCCTTGACTTCACTAAACTTTAGAAGGGTTTTCTTCTGATTCTTAGCTTTTGACCACCATTTTCTTAGAGCATTGGCTTTAGGAACCTTGGAATTAACAATTCTTTCTTTGTCCCATTTTGGAGCATGAATCTGCTTTTACAAAAAAATCATTGCTAGGTTCAAGACTCAGGTGTGTGTGAAACCATGACCTTGGAGCCAACTCTTTGAAGTGATAAAACCACCAACCAAGGACTATACATGGTAGGACTGATTGTTCTGGCTGCATGTGTATAGTAGAGGATTGCAAAATCAATCATCAATGGGAGGAGAGGTCCTTGGTCCTGTGAAGGCTCTGTGCTCCAGTGTAGGGGAATGCCAGGGCCAATAAGTGGGAGAGGGTGGGGTAGCAAGCATGGAGAGGGTGGAGCCAACAGGGGTTTGTTCTTGTTGTTTTTGTTTGTTTGTTTGTTTGTTCCTGGGAGGGGAAACTGGGAAAAGAAAAATCATATGACATGTAAATAAAGAAAATATCTAATTAAAAAAAAAAGAAAAGAAAACCTAGGATAATGTTTCACACCAGGGAAAGAGGTATACCTGAAGACCCAGGTATACCAACCACTCTTGGGAACATACCCAAAAGATGCCCCAACATGCCACAGGGACATGTGTTCCACTGTGTTGATAGTGGCCTTATTTGTGATAGCCAGAAGTTGAAAACAACCTAGATTTCCCATGACAGAAGAATGGATACAGAAAATGTGGTTCATTTACACAACATTTGCAGGCAAATGGATGGAAATAGAAAATATCATCCTCAGTGAGGTAACTCAGACCTAAAAGGACAGGCATGGTACTGACTAATAAGTGGATATTAGCCAAAAAAAAAAAAAAAAAAAAAAGTACAGAATACCCAAGATACAGTACACAGAACTCAAAAAGGTCAACAAGCTAAAGTGCCCAAATGAGAATCAGTCCCAATTGGAGAAAGAACAAAGCAATCACAACTGGGGATGGAGGGAGGGACTTGGGAAAGTGTACAATGAGGGCTCTCCTACCCTTGATCACTAATTGAGAAAATGCCTTATAGCTGGATCTCATGGAGGCATTTCCTCAAGGGAGGCTCCTTTCTCAATCATAACTTCAGCTTGTGTCAAGTTGACACACAGAACCAGCCAGTACAAGTAGTAACTTCATTGATTTTATATTTTGTGGTTTTGGTGTGTGTGTGTGTGTGTGTGTGTGTGTGTGTTATTAAATTCTCTATAGATATAGTTGTTTAAAGTCAAATGCACCTAGGGTGAATGTGTGCTTGCTTCTACCAAAAGTGTTAGTTTGTGATCATAGTCAAAGAAGACAAAGTGTGAAGAGGCATAGGATATTTATTCAGAGCTTTCAATAGAAAGGAAAGTCCGTCACTTTTGGAAGAGAAGCCATGAGAGACACCTGAGAGTGAAGAGTAATGAAAGGCTCCAGGTTTGCCATAATTGGGTTTTGTTGTCAGAGGGAATTTGGATTCCAGTGAAAATGTGACACATCCATTATCTTTGGTTCAGAGAGTGCATTTGGCTTTCTGTGGTTCACACATATTTAGAAAGGGAAGAACAAGAATTATAAAAACTTAAAATTATTAAGAAAACTATAACTATTGGAGGATGGTTACTATAGACATTGAGATTTCATCTCAGCGACAGTTGTTACAAGGTTGTGGACGAAAGGTCCAATCTCATGCATGATGAAGCTGCTATCAGAATTACATTCTGTCCCTCAAAGTCTTTGAATCACACATCAGTATCAAAAGAGAGGTAGCACACATACAAACACGCCCAGAGTATAATAAGAAGCATCAAAAACTGGTGTTCATTGATAGGTTTCAATAGCAATGGTCTCAGATCCCAAATTAAAAAAAAATAAAAACTAAGACTATGGGTGAAAAAACAGGATTCATCCTTCTGCTGCATCCAAGAAAGATTCCTTAGCATCAAGGATAGATATCTGCTCAGGTAAAAAACGAATATTCCATGCAAATGGACATAAGAAGAAAGGTAATATAGACATATTAATATCTAGCAAATAGACCAGACAAAACTAATCAGAAGAGATAACAACAACAATAAAACAAAAAGAAAAAAATAATAAACACTCATCGAAGGAAAATTCCACCGAGGACATTGGAATTCTGAACATATTCCTTACATTCCTCACAAAAGGGCACACATGTTTGCAAAAGAAACACTTCAATAGCTTAAATTACATATTAAAAGTGGGAGAACATTTTTTAAGATTTATTTTATTTATTTTATGTGTATGAGTACACTGTAGTTGTACAGATGGCCGTGAGCCATCATGTGTGTGGCTGCTGGGAATTGAACTCAGGACCTCTGCCAGCCCTGCTTGCTCTGGCCCTTTTCACTCAGGCATAGTTCACTGTAGGTGCCTTCAGACCCCAGAAGAGGGTGTCAGTTCTCATTATGGGTGGTTGTGAGCCACCATGTTTTTGCTGGGATCAGAACTCAGAATCTTCGAAAGACCAGTCAGTGCTCTTACCTGCTGAGCCATCTCGCCGAGCAGCCCCCTGAAAAGTGGGAAAACTTTAACACCCCATTCTCAACAATGGATAGGTCACCTAGGCAAGAACTGAACCAAGAAATGATAGAGCTGATATTATAAACCAAACATAACCAACAAGTAGTCACAGAATATTTCACTCAAACACACAAAAAATATAGCTTCATCTCAGATCTTCTTGAAACTTTCTCCTACACTGACCACATATCCAGACATGCAGCAAGTCTCAACAAATAAAAGAAAATTGAAATAATACCCTGAATCCCATGCAAAATCTAAACTAGATATGAACAATGCCAAAAACAACATAAAGCTTACAAACTCATGGAAAATGAAGAAAGTAATATGGGGGGGGTAAAGGAAAAAATTAAAGATTTTCTACAAACTTCTAGAATTGAAAGAAAACGAACACACAACATATATGAATTTATGGGACACAATGAAAGCAGTTAATTGCCTCTAAGAGAAGTTAATAACAAAATGTGGCTACATTAAGAAAAATGGAGAAATCTCTTACTAGTAACTTGACAGCACATATGAAAACCCTAGAACAGAAAGAATACGTCATACACAAAAGCAGTAGGGAGTAGGAAATTAAACTCAGGGATGAAATCAATAAAATAGAAACAACAACAACCACTACAAAGTATCAATAAAACAAAAGGTTAGTTCTTCCTCAGCTTTTTTTCTGTCATTCCCTAGTTCAACCACAGTGGTCAGCTGCTTCTGTCCATATGTCTGGTGCAGATACCTGCCCCTGACTCTTTCAGCTGCTTGCTGGGTCTTCCGGAGTGCAGTCATGCTAGGTCCCTTTCTGTGAGTGCTCCGTAGGCTCAGTAATAGTGTCAGGCTTTGGGGCCTCACACTGAGCCAGATCACTCTTTGAGCCTGTCTCTGGACCTTATTTCCTCAGGCTCCTCTCCATTTGCATCCCTGTAATTCTTTCAGGCAGTAACAATTATGGGTCAGAGATGTGACTGTGGGATGCCCCACCTCCCTCATTTGATGCCCTGTCTTCCTGTTGGAGGTGTGCTCTATAAGTTTCTTCTCTCTGTTGTTAGTCATTTTACCAGCAGTCTCAATTAATCTGCACCCCTGAGATCTCTCAAACACTAGACCACCAAACAGGCAGCATGTACTAGCTGATAGGAAGTCAACAACACCCATACAGCAGAGGACTGTCAAGTCTGTGTTCATTCAGAGTTAATGCACCTAACTCTCAAGAGACTGGTGGCCCCAGAGAGTTTAGAGGTAAGGTGGATTGGGGATGGGGACATCCACATGGAGACATAGGTTGGAGAGGAGGTGTGGGATGTGGAGCAGTAGGAGGACCTATAGGGGTGGGAAATAAAATATGGAGTGTAAAATTAATTAATTAAAAATTCAAATTAATAACAAAACCATTAAAAAACCTACCAAAATAAAATTTTAAAAATAGATTAGAAAATTTTTTTAAAAAACAGATTAGATTTTTTGACAAATAATAGTATAAGTTTGAGAAATTTTTAACTTAGTTAACTAAAATGTAGAAAGAATTTCTAAATTAACATTAGAATGAAAAGGACATAACATGAACAGACACAAAGGAAATGGAAGAAATAATGACATATTTTTAAACTTCATACTCTAGAAAATAGGAAACCCTAAAAGAGATGAGTATTTTTCTTGATATATACCAGTTATCAAAATTAAATCAAAGACAGAAATATAGTTCAAGCAAACAAATAAAAGGTGAAATAAAAGGTGCAATTAAAAGTCTCACAAACCAAAGGACCCAGACACAGGGAGTTTTAGTATATAACCCTTCCAAACTTTCAAAGAGTTAGAATCAATATTCCTCAAATTATCCTACCAAGTAGAAATCAAGAGAGCATCGCCTAATTCATTTTATGAGGCCACTGTAGCCCTACCTAATATCAAAACAACATAAGGAACCCAAGATAAGGAGAATTGCAGAACAATTTCATTTATGACCTACACATCCAAAAATATACAATAAAATACTTAACTGAATCTAAGAACACATGACAATTTTAATAATAGCTTCAAATAATATAAAATATCGTGGGGTAATTCTAATCAAGCAAGTGAAAGACTTGTATGATGAATACTTTAAGACATTGTAAAAAATAATTGAAGAAGATATCAGAAGATGGAAATTTCTTCCATGCATACATATTGATAGAATTAATATAGTAAGAATGCCTATCCTCTCAAAAGCATCTACAGATTCAATGCTGTCCACATCAATATTTCAACAAAGTTCTACAGAGACCCTAAAAGGGCAATTTTCACCTTCACTTAGAAACACAATAGCTCAGGATATGTAAGACAATCCCAAAACTATATTAATCCTTGACTAATTCACATAGAATGTACTGAGATATTGGGCTTTTGCTCACTGATGTTCTCTTCACAATAGCCACAAAACAAAACAAAACAAACGAACAGTAAAAACTGGATGTCCCTCCAAAGTTGAGGAAAAATAAATAAAGCATGATACATTTAAACAATGGAGTATTTACCCATTACAGAAAGAGCGAATCATGAAATTTGAAGGTTTATGGTTGGAACTAGAAAAAATATCCTGAGGTAACTAAGACCCAGAAAGACAAATTTGATATGTATTCCCTTACAAAGAGTTG
Source organism: Mastomys coucha (assembly GCF_008632895.1). Taxonomy (NCBI): domain Eukaryota; kingdom Metazoa; phylum Chordata; class Mammalia; order Rodentia; family Muridae; genus Mastomys; species Mastomys coucha. The sequence continues at coordinate 94,011,545 of NW_022196915.1, read as the reverse complement.
TTAAGTCAATTGTAATGAAGCTACAACTTGTAGAACCTCAGACTCTATGCATAGAGTAAGGGTCTAGGTTGGGAAAATAGTTGTTTATGAAATAGTGGAGGAACTGGAATGAAACGTTCTAAATTGGAAGGGAGAAGGACTAGGGGAGGTAATACAAGGAGAGATAAATGAAATTAAAGGCCATTTCATGGGTAACATGCAAATCTAATACAACCAAATCTTTCTAAAATATATACATATATGAAGGTGATCCAAATGAAATCACCAAATACTGATGGAGATGCAAACCCAGCAGTATATCTATGGTCACCAAATGAAGCTTCCAAAGCAGGAATTGGTTTGCATGTAATACAGTTGATGACCAAAAGGATTTCATGGGAATTTCCAAACAACCAGGTAATGCCAAGACTTATAGAGGTTGCTCTTCACAAATTGACAGTAAGGTCTATACATTTCATTGAATATGGAGAATTCATACTGGTACCTACATAGAACCTTCTCCCTTAAATTCTAGTGTCTTTGATACAGGAATGAACTCTGTGTGCTACCAAAATTCAAAACAGTATTCTCTTATCCTTTTTTTGTCATTGGATAAGTTTCTTTCTTTAAATAATTACACTGAAAATGCTGTCTTTACTGGCATAAGCACTGACTGAATGTGATGCTACATACACACGAAGGTACATTATTGTCACAATCCACGCTACTCCTTCCTGTTATTCTTCACCTCAAAAAATGGCAGCTAAACTACTCTTCTTCCATCTCTCTGTGAATATCTGCTTGCTCCTCAGTCTCGACACTTATCTTTATAGCTACTTAGGGAGTAGGGGGAGAACTGTGTAAATTACAGCTAGTCATTATGGAAGATGAATGAAAATTGAGGATTCCATGGCCAGAGGACATTGAATAAATAAAATAGCATAACTTTGTGTTGAGACTACAGAAATTACAGTCAGTGCTTTCTCTTTTCTGCTCTGGAAAAAAAAATATGCAAGCATTGCAGCTTTTCTACAAAGCCCTCAGGCTGAGAGCAACTGCTAGCTAGCAAGCCAACCACAAGCAGAAAGAAGTCCAAAGGAATTAAGATTTCAGCGTAGAAGTGTGTGAGTGCATCCAAGGTATCTAACTGCATAAGGAAATTAGTACTGGAAATTTGATATTAATTTCTTGAGAATTGTTTCCTAGGATAATTGTTTTAGAATGGGAAACAATGTTAGTCATTAAGTTCCCAATAGCAAGGTAGAAATGCTGTTGTTATCTCTGTATTACACAGGGTAATTGTTCATAAACTTATCTATGTTCATTATCAAAATTACAGCTATTGTTTCCAACATTCAAAGCTGATGTGAAAAACAGTAACCTAGTCAATAATGAGTTATAATTAAAAACATTAAGTTCAACATGCGATCAGATGAGAACAGAGATGTAATACTGGGAATCCAAGATGTCCCTTACAGAGGGGAAGGTGAATCATACAGCATGGATCCAGCACTGGTCGCTAGGCCAGGTTAGATGCTTTTGCCATACCATACTCAGAAAAAAAGAGCCAGGGATATTAGGAATGAATCTACTTTGGTCTAATTAGCAAAACCAGTCTCACAAAAGAAAATTTGTTTGAAAATAATATAATCTGCTCTTTGGACAACTTAATAGCTTTTTAGGTGATCTAATTAATGTACCTCCGAAATAAATGTATAGGCTTGTCTGGAAAAATCATTAGAAAGGTGTATGTATTAATAGTACCACTCCAATCTCATTGTACCTGTCCAATGCTTATTATGAATTTAGAACTCCATGATATCTCCTAGCTTCTGTGTGGAGGAATTTTAATCCAGTATATTGTCCTTGCTGTCAGATTCACAATCAAGGAGTTTCTAGACCTATATGAACTGACTGGAATGGATCTGGCTGGAATACAGACATGCCCTTTAATCCTTAACAATGAAGGTAAGGTTAGTTTGCAGAAGAAAGTGGTTGTGTTTGAAAGTGGCTTCTAGTGGAAAGACAGACAAAGGGATGTATCAGAGAAAAATATGACTATGACAGAATGAATCAGAGATAGGATACACCCAACTCACAGGAGAACCGCACAGGAAATAGTGGCTACCTAAGGAAAGTGAGAAGGTGGTGTGTGATGTGTAACAATTTTATTAAGACAGTTTTACATTTAGGCTGGCTTGCCCTTCCTTCAGTCTCTGCTCCATAGTTAATCTCTGCAACTCCTTCCATGGGTATTTAGTTCCCCCTTTTAAGAAGGGATGAAATGTCCACCCTTTGGTCTTCCTTCTTCTTGAGTTCCTAGTGGTTTGTGAGTTGTTCTTCCTGTATTTCAAACTTCTGGGCCAATAACCACTTATCAGAGACTGCATACCGTCTTTGTTCTTTTATGATTGGGTTACCTCACTCAGGATGATATTCTCCAGATCCATCCATTTCCCTAAGA
>NW_022196915.1:94001366-94008331 GCF_008632895.1 Mastomys coucha | reverse complement strand
GGAAACTGGGAAAGGAGAAATTTACATGTAAATAAAGAAAATATCTAATAATAATAAAAAAAGACAGTTTTACAATGACAGGTGGCAGCGAGAACAAACTAACACAGATGAACAGAGAACTAGCCAGAGAATGTGAAGGAACCAGAAGATTAGACTATACTGCCAAAGTTAGTATGAGGCCAAGCAGGGCAATTCAGTCAGAAGCCAAGAGAAGCTGGTCTGAGTCAGTTAGCTTGGCAGATGGATTACACAGAAGCGAGAAGCTTCAAGCCTAGGGATAGTTAGAACAGAGATGAAAGTGTTCTTGGCTCAGCCACGTATCCCCACAACTTAGGTATGGCTCACCTCTCATCCCATCATCTGAGGAAATAAAAACATCATTTTCACTTCTGAAATGTAGAAAAGACAAAATAATATCAAGAAAACAAATACACTCCCGGTTCTGAGTTGTGTCTTTTCCTAGCCATAGCCAAATAGAGCAGACAATTTTATGCTTACTTAGAGACTGTTTCAAATGGAAATTCCTCCGATTACTATGAAACTATTAAAATGTGATCTCAAGTACGCACATACATTGTACCATATTGACAATCAATCTGCTCTTAACTTGTGTGCTTAGTAAATCTATAAGAGAAAAATTTACAAACAAATTGGCACCTATTTTAGATTTAAAATTTTTTTTTTACTTTGCTGAAAAGCATTATAAGCAGAAAAATCAACTAAGTAGGTAAAATATCATCAAACACTTCAATTAAAAGAAATTACTTTAATTTTTCCAAGAGTATTTAATATTCTAAACATTCTAACAATTTCCATCTAACATTTATGCAAAATATATGTGTGTTCATTAGTGTGAGATTACTATAAAATTTCAAACACAATAATTCCTTTTCCTTTTGGTGATTGGCATATATAATATGTATATATTCATGTATGTATGTTGTACATATGTATGTATATGTGTATTATACATATAATATATTGCAGTTTTACATGTATTATATAAATGTACATATATATGTAAAAATAAATGTGTGTGTATATGTATATAAGTGTATATACAAACATACTTATTTTTACATATGTGCTTTCCTGTTTGTGTAATTCAATTTGTTAACCATCATCACTACAATATGACTTTTGCACAGCTTCCAGCTTTACTCAAGAATCATTCCTCCAACATACACATTTATAATTTAGTATTCATTGAGTCCTCAATATATCATTTACAACTGATCATAGGAACACCCTCATTTAATTGCAAAGTATTTTGAAAATTTCAAGGGCAGACAATCAAATAATTTAGAGAAAAAAAATATAACACCTACTGACTTAGAGAAAGGAGGTCTCTTTAACAATGCTTTGAATAGCTATTTGTAGAATTTGAAGGTGTTTGGAATAGATTAAAAAAACAAGTCTTTTTTTATGTCAAGCTTGTTTTGTATTTTAAAATGTATGAAATAAAAGTGTGAATATTTTTCTATTCATATATTTTTGTTTTTACTCTAAATGGAAGGAACTATGACAATAGGGATTTACAGAATCTGGATTTACAGAAAAAAATTAAAAAACAAAACAAAACAAAAAACCTATGGCTTTTCCAAGAGGGAAGGTGCTGTAAGGCAAGGCATGGCCCCCCTGACATTTGTGATTCCTTGTCTGGGCAACTCCAAATGCCAGCTCACTTCCTCCAGGGTAGATTGGCGGTGCCACAGCCCATCCTATTGATGAATTCACAGAATGGCTTTGGCAGCTCTATGTGTTATTTCTAGTTCTGATACTTACTGCCAAAATGCGTTTGGAAAGGTACTTTTAAAAATAAACGGTCTTACATCTTTAAGACCACATTTTCATTTATAAGACCGCAGATACATTTCAAATGTAGAAAGAGTATATGTTAAAAAGCAAGGGGCACTTGATACCAATTTTTAATGAATACACAAAAAGATACATTTATATTTTAAGCAATGAGAAGCATCTTCTTTCCCCATATGACAATTTTTCACAAGATTGAATACATTTCAAATTCATGTACCAAATAGCTGAAGACAAGTTAGAATGAAATTATTAGTATACACATTTATATTTATATATTTGTTCCTTAATGTTAAAAATACCCTGGTATGCTAAGACCATATCTGCTACTTGTTTTAAATTGTGATAGTATAGGTTTTAGTCACTGGAATGGGAACAGCCATATCAGGAGAATAATGATTTAAAAAGTCATTTGAAAGGACAATGATGTTAATCATTCTATTTGCCACGTATATTGAAGTTACTAGAGAAAAGCAACATATTTATACTATAGTATTCTTTTTGAAAAGCTAATGTTGACTAGAAAGACATAGAAATATCAGTAGTACTGACATAGTTCATTAGACAAAAAAGTTCAGATTATCGGTAAGGTCTTCGTGTCACTAAACCAAAGTAGAATAAATCATAAGAAAATTGTACTAAGAATCCAAAGAAAATTAAGGATAACAGTAGAATTTTTTCATGATTTAATATTTTGTACAGCACTTTTCAGTCATGTCAAGAGTTGAAAATTTACCTGTAGGAGTGTCATGCCAGGTGACAAACTATCTGACACTGGAAGGAATTCTTCATGAGTCTCACTGATGTCAGTATTCTCAAATATCAAGTCAATTTATGACTTTCTATAAATGTGTTGCCTGAGCTTGTGACAAGTGAATTACAAGTATTATTATCATAGGACAATGAAGCATCTTAATTATAAATTGTCTAATTAGGGAATGTCACCTATGCATGTATAAGTGGTTCAATTTTTTTCACATCATAGTCTGGATCAAGGACACTCATACAAAAGAATCAAATGATAGTAAAACTTTAATGTTTTAATTAAAAATAATCCTGTTAATATAGGTAACATTTTTACTAGACATTCAGATATTGTGTTTAATAATCTTTGTGCTTGTTCTTTATTTAGAACCTAGTAGTTTCTTTATCAATATAACAATAATAAAATTCTTCCATAACACACCTCCATATGAAAGATTGTATCAATTTTATTAGTAGGCTACATGTTTATATTGTGACTATATCATTCAACCTACATAATAGTTAAAATGTATGAATACATTTTTACTTGTTTAGATATCCAATGGAATAATGTAAACTAGCTTAATCATTTTTATAAATTATATTTCGCTATTATAGTTTTATAATTTTAGTGGAATTAAATTGTAAAATACAAGTGATGCTCAACCAATGATGACCCAGTATTAAATGTAAATATATTGCTATGTCTATATGTATAAGATTATCCATGTATATCATCAAATTGTGAATAATTCAGTTAAAAACAACAAAAAAATCCCTGTCTTTACATGTTATTTTTTATTAACATGCTTTTGAAATTCTAAAACGTATTTAAAATTGTGTTTTTGGCAATTGTATACAATTTATATGCACAAGTACATAACATGCTTTGATCACATTATCTTCCCTTTCCTGGTCTCATTCATTTTGAGACTTTTTCTAGTACTCCTCCCACTGTTAATGACTGTCTACCAATGAAAATGTGAAATTATGGCAGGTGCTTCTGGGAGAGGCAATGCACATATTGAATTGAGACAGTTGGGTCCTGGGGCTTGCCTCAAGTTTGCAAAACATTGGATATGCAATACCAGCAACAAGATTAATGGGATCATTATTTCAAGTCTTAGGAAGACATTGTTAACAAGAGTTCTTTCTGAGTTAAGGAAAGTTGAAAAACAAAAGCACCAAAAAAGATATTTTTTTAAGATGGATAATATTTTTCTTCAGAGACAAATTCAAATTCAACACATTTAGCCTTTTTTTTTTTTTTTACAGAGGTACAGGATAGCCCAGGGATAACCAAGAGATGTACACTGTGATAGCCCCTTTCAGTGTAATCTAGGACCTCATAAAGCAGCAGGCTGCTAAGCTGTGGTGTTAATTATATAGACTGAAGGTAATACGAGGCCAAACAGGACAACTGCACTAGACTAACAATCTTTTCAGAGCTTCGCCTACAGGAAAAGCAGAGTTGGTTTGTGCGTTGTGCCATTACTTTGTACGGAAGATCCTTGAGAAAAGAGTTAGATATTCTGAAGACCTGATTCCCAGGAAGAAGAATGAGAATACTGGTAGTTTTTGATCAAAAAATTTTGGTACAAGGACAAGAAGACAGAGCAAACTGAATTAATTTAGATAGTACTTGAGTGTCTGATGTAGTGTGGTTTTTTTCTACCTTGAATCAAAATTTACTTCTGATGAGTGTAAAAGAAATGACACAGGAAAATGCAGGTTTTTCTTAAACAATAAATAGACGAGATAAAATTTTAATCTTCTGGATACATGGTAGGCAAATAGGTCCTCATTTTATGAGGATTAATTATTCCCTTATTATTCTGAATTGCATATAAATACTTCACTGCTTATTTGTACAAAAATGATTTTGTTTCCTAACTTTCCCATAATCAGAATTTGAAATTTATTATTACTCCTGAAGGATCTCCTTAATTATAATCCTTTCCGGGAAAAATTATGTCGAAAAAGAGAGAGAGAGAGCAAGCAAACATTTTAATTGCTGAGTGTTTGATAGATTTGTCTATATGCATTGTTAGTATAAACATTTGTAATGTTCTCCCTAAAGGTTTAAGTTTAATATAAGCTATGCATGCATTTATTATCTTCAACATTAACTCTCTTAAACCTATAGATAACCTTTGATGCATATAGCTGCAATTATCATAGCAATGGTACATTTATCTTTTACTTTATGTGCATAAAAAGGAAAATCTTGCTCTTTGAAATTTTACTATTTTGTTGCCTCTGACTGTACTTTTTTATTTATAATTCATTTCCATGTGATATCTCCTCTCTTGTCATTCACTGAGCAGAAGCCGTAGGAATGCCTCTCTAGTGGCAATAGTATCTCTACTGTAATACATGCCCCTTCTTCTTTATGAGTTATCAGAGAACTTTTTTTATTTTTAAGTTAAAGTGCTTCTAATAAAATGTGGTTTTACAGTGGTCTTGTAAACCTCATAATGCAGTTTCATTGAGATTCACTTTAACATCATATTCTGTTTTTTCTGCAGTTTTTACAAGTCACAGAAAAATCTATTCTTTTTCCTTTAAGTATTCTTTTTTTTTTCTAAAATTTTGACTGAATAACCATAAATATTTTGAGTGGTCATGAAGTCAGAAAAAAAATTTAGATAGAACACATGGACCATTTATACATTTAACATGTCTGTTTTATAATTAATATTTGAATCTGCAGTTGACTAAAAAATTATCAATAGTCATTAGTGCTTGTGGCCTAATTGTGAAATTTTCAATAAATTGAACTTAGTTAAACTAGGCAGAGGTCAAAAAATACTCACATTACAAAGATATATCAGAGTAGAATGCATAAAACTGTTGTAGTCTATTTGGCAAGAAATTTAAAATCATTGGTGTAGAGGAATTCTTAATCCAGCAATTTGGCTACTCAGATCACAACCAAAGACCTTCTTGGTCTGTGTGACCATGCTGGAATGCAGACACAACCTTAGTATGCACCTTTAATCACTCTGGTTGCAATGCTTATGTATAAACTTTAATCACAAAAAATGAGAAGACTTCTAATTGAAGAACAAACAAGGTGACATCAGAGAAAGATCTGACAGAATGGGTCAGAGAGAGGATCCACCCCACTCTGTGGAGGAAAGCATTTGAGAACGACACAGGAGACAGAGGGCACTTCTGTTCGGTCAGGTGAGTTCAGAGAAGTTAAGTAAGTCAGTTAGGAATGACTGCAGTGCTTGCATGCAGTGCAGTGGAGTTGGGTTTGTTAGTGAGCTCATGCAGTTCAGTGCAGATCAGCAGAGGCAGTTGAAGCCAGAGAATATAATGGAGTCACGAGGTACGAATAAATAACCAGAGTTAGCTTGAGGCCAAGCAGAGAAAGTCAGTGAAAAGCTGAGAGGAGCCCGACAGCATCAATCCCTTTGGAAAGGAGTTTGAGTCAGAGCAGCTGAGTTGAACCAGCTAATCAGAGTTCAGAAAGAAGTAGAAAGGGTGAGCTTATTAAGCAATAAACCTCTGAGATGATAGTTGCATCAGTGAAATAAAATGTATTTTATACACTTGAATATGTACTTATCTATGTAAAATCAGGCAATGATATATATGTATGTTCTTTACTTACAGACTTTAATAAAATATAATAGCTAATCTAGATTCATATTGCTTGAAGACTGATTGAGAATGTTTCTAAGCTTAATCAGTGAATTTAATCACTTGGTATCCAGAGTACTTGATTGTTATTTTTAATACACCAGCTTCTCAAAGAGAATTAGAAAGTGTTCCTTCAAGTTAAGGATATTAGCATGCTCCCTCCATTCTCAATTCAATTCTAAAAATAAGACACATTTTTTTTACTTGAAAAAAATATCTGTTCTATAACTTATATATGCCAAGTGTTAGAGAAATTACTATTTCTTAAAAATATTTCTGAGCATTAAATCCTGGCTACTACTGTGATTTGATTGGTTTTTCAAAGAATTTACTGTCTCGCTGAGAACCAGCCTCCATTTAGGAGAGGGTTCCTTGTTAAGGTGTGTCCCTTCATTATAGATGTAGTCATTTTATTCCATGCCTGTCAGCTAGTTTATACTTTTCCTTTAATATGCCTATCAGTCATTGACAGAAAATTAACTTGACTCAGAGTAGGTGAGGATAACTACATACCCTGCTATGATCTGAATGTTCTGAGATTTGAGTGATGACTCAGTGGTTAGGAGTAGTTAAAAGGACCAACTGCTCTTCCAGAAGTCCTGTGTTCAATTCCCAGCAACCACATGGTGGCTCACAAACATCTTTAATGAGATCCGATTCCCTTGTCTGGTGTCTAAAGAGAGTGACAATGCACTCACATATATAAAATAAATAAATAAATCCGAGAGGTGGGGAGGGGGAGAGGGAGAGGGAGG
>NW_022196915.1:93966589-94001168 GCF_008632895.1 Mastomys coucha | reverse complement strand
GGAGAGGGAGAGGGAGAGGGAGAGGGAGAGGGAGAGAGATCCACTTACGACTGTCCAGAATAAAGGTCAGTGACAACTGTTGTCTGTAGCTAGTCAAAATATCTTGAATCAGATCTGACCACCAGGCAATACTTCCTGCACCTGTATATGAACTCATTGTGGTGTGTGTGTGTGTGTGTGTGTGTGTGTGCGCGCGCGCGCGCACACGCATGTGTATTTTCCTTTATAATCCTGCTCTGAAAAATGTTTGTTGCTGCAGCCTCAGCTATGACTCCACTCTATCAGTATCAGGGTCTGCATTCACTAAACCGTCCCTGTCTGACTGAGATTGGTATTTGTGTGGTTTGTGGGGTGACTCATGGACCCTACCAATCCTGAGGAAAGGGTGTTGGGTAGCAGTGGAAAAATGACTCAGAGTCAATGATGGATGCAAGCTGATAGTTCTGTACTCTGTTCAAGTGAGCTCTCTGCAGACCAAAGGCCAGACTTTTGTTTTGCATAAGCTACTACTTTAGCATTTGCATATCAATTCAATAATTTACCCCAGGTTCTCCTTTGATTATCATAGGAATGAGCATTTCTTGACCTTAGCTGCTTGACTCTAAAGACAGAGACAGGTGGCTGAAGCTGTCAATTTCTGCCTCTGGACATGGCCCTCATGTTCTACTACAGTAAAACCAGCTTTCTGTTTTCCAACTTCTTCACTGCCTAAGTTTGGCTGTCCTGAAACTTATGCTGTAGAGATATTGAACTCAGATATCTTCATGGCTCTGTCTCCTAAATGCTGGAATTAAAGGTATGTTCTACTATGCCTAGACCTAAACTTTACTCATGTAGACTGCTGTGTTGCAGGATGGCCTTGAATTCAGAAATTTATCTGTTTCCTGGGATTAATGGTGTGTACCACCATGCCTGGGCCTAAGCATTTCATGGAGAATATTCCTCAGTGTGGTGGGAATCACCACTCAAACTATACAAACAAGAATAGTTTCTTGAATGTGCACCTTAGTACTGAATGTTCAGAACCACAAAAGGACTCAGAAGCCTAATTGAGATAATACTCTGCCTCTCTGGGTAAGCTTTTTATAGGAAAAAAACAGGTTCAAAATGTAAAGAGCAAAGAGGGGATCATTTGGCTTACTAGGCAAAGTATTGTCAGCTAACCTTTAAGCTGATTGGTCTTGAGTAAGGTAAGGGAGGTGGTAGATGAGTGGCAAACGGGAGTTTCAGAATATTGAAATAACAGAGCATGAGTATTATGATCAGAACATTTTGGCTTATTAAGAGCGTTTGCAGTATCAGCTACAAAAACCACAGTGAACTCATACATAGGTGCAGGAAGGGTTGCCTCTTGGTCAGCTGATTCAAGATATTTTAGACATAGGAATTCATATTTTCCTTTGACTTTCTGGGTCCTATGTAAAGCTTTGTGGAATTTACTAAGATTAGCAAACCTCATACAGAACATTCATGCTGAACAAAACAGGGGATGTGGTCAGGTTGTCCTTGCTCTAAGCCAAGACATTTCTCTGTCAATATCTGGCAGGCACGTTTCAGCAACAATATGAATTAGCTGGTTGGTGTGGAACAAAATGTTTAGTGAAGTGGAAATTTCTGGTTTTCTTTGGAGACTCAGTTGTGTCATGTGATATGTTTCTAGATACTGTCTTATGAGAGGATGTTTTACTGAGAACAGACATGTGGTGTTTTTCTGGAAGCAGCCAGGAAAGGGGGCATATGATGTTTTGCTAGAGAGGATGCTTGAGAGAACATGTGTTGTTTGGATATAAATAGACTGCAACAGACAGTGGACACCTTATCATTCTTCGCTGATCATCATCTGTTGTGATTTCATAGAGAGAAATGCCACCAAAGAACTTGTGGTGACATTAGTAGGCTTCTTGCTACTTCCAAATACTCTGGCTGAGTGGCAGAGCCTTGAAGTTTCTTCAGGACTGACCTGCCATTGCTGATTCATGAATGGTGTTTGTGGGTGGATGGAGCTGCCACCTTGGGTAGTATTTTAGTTTCACAGAATAATAGTAATTTAGCAATAACATGTCTAGCCACCGTTTTTTTTGGCCATATAGTGACATCAGGTTTGGGTTACATTTTGTGCAGTAGGTCTTAAATGTAATCAGAAAGAAGTTGAATACTCCATTGCTTCATTGAGTTCATGACATTATTTCACCAAAGGGGATGTCTTGCCTAGCCAGACCTCATTGTAGCTGACTAGGTATATAGTTAAGTAAGTTTGATGATTACATTTCCCTTCCTGTGGTTTACATAGCACTTCTCAACCATATGAAAGCTAACCATTAGGATAAAGCTTCCATATTTATGTAAACTTATTATCCATATGTCCTGTGACTCAAAAATATGATGTTTTTAACAGTAGGTTCTTACCATCAATTTCTGGAGAATAATCAGTTGTACTGGTAATAGTCTTCTATTTTAGGTGTTTTAAAGAAATTCACTCAGACTAAATATGAAAGAGCTAAAGTTTTAGCATTCTGAACAAAAATAAAACAACTGCTTGAAATAAATGACGGATGAAATATGAGTCAATACTTGATTCATACTTTTTGTATTATTAACCTTCCTCGTGTGGAACATTTTGTTTCTTCTTCTACTGTTTTCTTATGTGGCTCTTCTTCGACATAGAATATATTGTGAAGGTGAAATTTCTTAGGTTACTTTGCCAACTTGTTTCTATATTAGGCTCTGGCAGAAGCAGTTGTATCAGGACATAAAAAGCAAGAATGGAACAAAGTCAGAGAATTTCTCCTTATCCACCTCAGATCAAGAGTAGGCCAGTGTTGACTTCAAGTTCCTGCCTGGATATTTTCTCTTTGTTTTTACCTACATCTCTTAGGGAAGATATACCAGCTATTTCCCTGTATCTCTTAGTAATATTTTACCTTATCTACATTAATCTCTGGGTTATCTTACCATCCTGTTGTTCCATCAGTACTTCCACTAGTTTTGTATTCAGGAACTATCCTGAATTTCTCTGCTTTTGTAATCCTAAGACTTCAACTTAAGCACACAAATTAAATCATTTTGTTCTTGTGACAATTATAAAGTAGTTATTGTTCTGTCCATTTCTCTAGGAAAGGTAAGATACATTTTGGTTCTTTTGTTAATCTATGTAAATTAAAGATGGTAATAAGTTTGTTCCAATTTTCTAATGAAAACATGAGAAAATTATTCTTCTGTGTTTATATATAGGCTAGACCTGAGTTTTGTTTTGGCAAATAGAAATATTGGTTGTGTTTGTTTGCATATTGTTTGCCCCCTGCTGGTGGTAGAATACAACACAGGTCCCTTATATGCTAGGGACCTGTGTTATAAGGCAATTTAGCTATTCCATAGATTCTGACTAATAGAGTGTGACAGAGGCAATTCTATTCTCTGTAACTATCAAAACCCTTTCAAACTAAGAGAGTATAACAGGCAGATAATACATGGACTCCAAGACTGAAATTAACAGCAAAGTCATGGATGTTAGTAACCACATAATTATAATGAATTCACTATTCCAATTGATACTTGACCAGACAACATAATTAAAAGAAAGAATATGTTGCTATAGATGGCCAATTTGTAAATAATGAAATATTTTATGCAAATATCCTATATTGTGATAGTCAAAAGTGAACAATAAGATTGGAGAGTTATTTTAGTAGTGAAGGGCACTATTGTTCTTCAAGAGACCCCCACTTTTGATCCCAACACCCACATACATCTTTCTGTTTCTCCAGTCCCTGGTCTTCTAACATTTCTTTGAACCTTTCAGTTAAGAGTCCTATAAATGGTGCACTTTTTTATATGGAGGCAAAACATTCATATTATGAAAATAGTAAAATAAGCAAGTGCACATTTTTAAAGAAGACTTTCTGATACATATCACTTGATAAGAGAGAATGGTGAAAGTTTGTCAAATACATACTCTAAGGCTAAATTAGGATGAACAGAAGAGACTCTCCCAGAACAAATGCTCAAATCAGTTAGAAGGTTGAAATGACAAATTACAAAAATGGCTATTACCTTTGCTTGTTTCTGTCATTTCAAATTCTTTACTTCTAACAAACAAAAGCTTTCAACAACAGTATTTTAATTGTTTATTATAAATGTGCATGCACATTACTCAAATGACTTTCAGAGAGAGTAATAATTATGGCAACAATAAAATGAAAGCTTAAGTATTGAAAAAAATACTAATAGTTTCCTGCCTGTAAATCACAATGGTTAGGAAACTACAAACTAAAATATCACCAACTGTATTCTGATTTCACTGTTTCTCACACACATCCAAATACTAAGGAAGATAAGATTTCATTCATTCAAATATTGCCTCCAGCTAACTTTTCTGATTCCAGAAGACAGGCCATACTATCTTTCTGGCCTTGTGGTCCAGCATTTATCTTCATTTCTGTGCATCTTCTATAATCTAATGCTTCTGTGTTGTGTTATTTTGTGGACTACTCTATGTGAGACGGTTAGATTTAATTTTGTTAAAATAGGTCACATACACCCTTAATTGATTTTATGACCCAGGAATATTAGATCATAAACCACATTTTGGAAATGCTGCATACCCTGGCCTGCCTCTCATCAGCTGACTCATTAAACTTTGTCAGTGCTTGGGAAGGACAATTGGAGAGGTTACAGAGTAGTTTTAGCATGGAAATAAATCCATGGGGTGGTTTCAATTTGAAATACTCCCTCTAGTAACAGTTTACAGAATTTACAGACAGGGAACAGTACTCAACATAGAAATAATGCATGTATAAGTTTGAACTTTTCTTGGAAAGATAAAAACAAAACAGATGATTTCAAAATGTTTTGGCATTTTCTTAAAATTCTACACCTACACAGGAGAAATAGAAGTATATGTTGTTCTTACCAAGTATTCTAGGCCATGCAGCACATTCTATTCAGAGTTATATTTTAAGAAGATATAGACTATTCTCACTTTCAGAAGCATTTCTTTAGAGCATGGAGGCTCAAAGAAAACAAAGAAAGTGATCAAATGCATTTTGTTATTGTAAGCAATGTGTTTGCCTGTGTGTGTGTGTGTATGTGTGTATGATATTTCAGATTGCTTCTAGAACACAGTTTCAGAAAGAAGATTTTTAACTCGAAATCTTCCACAATTTCTTACCTTTTTATGCCTATAATTGTTTTGCCATAATATGTATTTATTTATTTTATGTGATTTTATTTTTCCCAACATGTGTGTTTGTGCCTGTTTGCCACGGAAGTCAGAAGAGGACATCAGATCCCCTAGAATTTCAGATATATATTGCCTGAAGCCATTTTGAGAGTAGTGGGAAACAAACCCATGTCCTCTGAAACAGCAGCAAGTTCTTTTAACTACTGAGCCTTATCTCTAGTCCCTGACTATAATTCTTTTATACTAAAAATTCTAATACTACTTTAAGTGAATGTGTGTGCGTGTGTGTGTGTTCATGTGTGTGTGTGTGTGTGTGTGCGCATGTGTGTGTGTGTTGAGAGAGAGAGAGAAAGAGAGAGAGAGAGATTGACTGAGAGAACAAAGGAAAGCTTCTGCCCAGTGAAGCTGCCCATCTTGTGCTGGCAACAGAACTCAAGTCCTCTGAAAGACCAGCATGCTTTCTTAACCACTGAGAGAATGCTTCTCCATTCCCTCCTGGTCATACTTCTAAGTCAAGAAAAAAAAAAGGGTTTTAGGTTATAGGTGGTATAGCAAACAAGTTCTTAGGAAAGATTTTTTAAGAAGAATCAGTCTTTCATTTCCTTTGAAATATCAACAAACCAAATAAGAACTCAAACATCTCATATAATCAAGGTTAAATAGTAACATTATATGAATAAAAACACTTAGAAAATAAAATGGTTTAGAAATAAAATTTTAATATAATTTATCACTTGAAGTAGTAAAACATGAGATAATTGACTTATTTATACTCCCTACATAGCACACCGAACCACATAAGGAATTTCTACATAACGTAGTCTGCACCATCCCACTCTTCCTATTGCCATCATGATGATTTTGGAACTGGAAACTCCTAGGCTTAGCTTCTGTCCTAGTCAGGGTTTCTATTCCTGCACAAACATCATGACCAAGAAGCAAGTTGGGGAGGAAAGGGTTTATTCAGCTTACACTTCCACATTGCTGATCATCACCAAAGGAACTCAGGACTTGAACTCAAGCAGGTCAGGAAGCAGGAGCAGATGCAGAGGCCATGGAGGGATGTTCCTTACTGGCTTGCTTTCCCTGGCTTGCTCAGCTTGCTCTCGTATAGAACTCAAGTCTCCAACCCAGGAATGGCACCCCCTACAATGGGACATCCCACCCTTGATCTCTAATTGAGAAAATGGCTTACAGCTGGATCTCATAGATGCATTTCATCAAAGGAGGCTCTTTTCTCTGTAATAACTCCAGCTTGTATCAAGTTGACACACAGAACCAGCCAGTGCAACTTGTTAGTTTTATTCTTTTAAATAAATTAAAAAGGGTTGCTATGAATTATGATAACTTCTTGAGGATAATTTTTATAAACAATGATTGTCTCTATTTTTCTGTATATTGAAGAGGAAAGAGTATAGAATGGGAAAGTTCATATTGTATTTTTTTAAAGATTTATTTATTTATTATATATAAGTACACTGTAGCTGTCTTTAGGGTGTCAGATTTCATTACACATGGTTGTGAGTCAACATGTGGTTGCTAGGATTTGAACTCAGGACCTTCAGAAGAGCAGTCGGTGCTCTTAACCACTGAGCCATCTCTCCAGCTCCCATATTGTTTTTTAAAGCTGTTGATGTGAAAGCCATTACTAGCAAGATGGTAGGAAGAACAGTGCACATGGTTTAGCAATCTATTTGATGATTAGGGAAATTGACTTCATTAGTCGTTTAGCAGACTTTGCTGAGGACTCACCCACCTATTCAGCATAGTGTTTCTCACATTCTCTTGATTCCAGCACAGATAAATGTGCATGACCTTACTACAATGAATATCTGGTTCCATAAAACTTCTTATACAATGCACATCTATGCCATTTATTTAATAGTGAACATTTTTTTTTATTTCTATTGAAAAGTCTGTAGCAGTTGTGAGTTAGGGCACATGGTTGTCTTGAACTCATCCTGATCCTGTGATCAAAGCTTCAGTATCAATTTCATCTACACTAAAGAAAAATATCTTCTTAACTCTCTCAGAATAGAATCCTCTGGCTTACAAAGAAATTGATTTGAAGCTGCTTCATAAATTGAAGCCACATGGGTTACACATATTGTAACAAGGTGTGATTCTCCTTTATTACAAAATCAGAAAACTGTGGTGAGTAGATTGAGCGATTGAGAGTTAGGTGTACGATTCAAACTTTTCACTTGTAAGTAGAAGACTAAGATCATGAATGTACGGGAACCTCCTTGTAGGATTCAAGATGATGCGTTAACATTTTTGGTTCAAATCTAATTTAAAATGCTAGTGACCTTTTGGCTTATGACTGATATTCTAGTTAATATGTGTACAACTTTTACTACTACTGCTTCTACTACTACTACTACAATTACTACTCCTATGACTACTACTACTAGAAACTAAAATGGACTCAATACTGTGCTGTAAGTACTTTGAAGGCATTGAGTTCTTCTCTTTTGTTTTTGTTTTTGCTTTTGTTTTTGTTCTCCAAGACAGGGTTTCTCTGTGTAGCCTTGGCTGTCCTGGACCTCACTCTGTAGACCAGGATGGCCTCAAACTCAGAAATCCGCCTGCCTCTGCCTCCCAAGTGCTGGGATTAAAGGTGTGTGCCACCACCGCCCAGCGAGTTCTTTGTAAACATAAACATAAACATTACTGTAGCATATACATAGAGTGTCTCAGAAAGGGGTTTTGTTTATTTGCTAATATTTTTCTTTGTTTTCACCAACTTCTGAAGATGGGGAAAGGAAACCAGAGGAACAAGGATTCCAAGCTGTGGACCACAAAGGCCTCTTACTGTTCAAAACCCATCCCAATGCAGAATAGTCATTAAATGTGTATGTACATGCCTAATCAATCAAATGAGATGCATGTATCAATGCTCTTTGCAAACTTTTACAGCACAGCTAATTGCTGAATGGATCCTGTGACGTAAACTCTATAAAATGCAAAAACATGAGGAGAGCAGCAAACACTTTTCTAACCAGGCTGTGTGAAAAATGAGACATTTGGCCATTTTTTTTTTCTGTGTACAGAAGGGATTAGATTTCTAAAGTGTCAAGTGCATGATTTCCTGAGCATAATCTGCTCAAACATAACTTTAAAGTTACAGGCTAATTTTCTCCCTGAGTCTCTGTTAAGATTAAGTCTCCAGATGGCACCGAGCTGCATGATAATATAAACAATGCCAAGCTCCAAACAAAAGGACTACCCATATCATATTTCCATATCTGAAAGTGAAATAAAGAAATGTCAGGGAAGAAGGAAGGAAGAGATAAAGGAGGGATAAAGGTAGAGAGAAAGAAAGATAAAGGCGAGGTAGAGAGAGACAGAGACAGAGACAGAGACAGAGACAGAGAGAGAGAGAGAGAGAGAGAGAGAGAGAGATTGAAGACCATACAGAGTAATTTTTTTCTCTTGCATAGTATAATTATCCAAAGAAAGTTAAAACTGGAAGGATTGATTTTACTCATATTTGAGCAGAGAACTCACAGTGCCAGAATCTGCAGCAGATAATCATTTTAGATCCTCACTCAGGAAGATGTAAACAAGTTCTTGTGATGAACTCCTTCTCATCCTGACAACGGTGTCCCCCAGAGGGTGGGTTTCCTGACCATGATTAACTCAATTAAGCTAATCTTCTATAAAAGTTTCAGGTGACTATTGAGAACTGATATAAACTACTATATCCTCTTACTTCTGACTCCATGGAGTGTGAGTGTAATTCTGTATTTCAATTTTTCAACTGTTTCTTTTAATCTTTGACTAGCCTCATGTACTGTGATAATTTCTACAAAGAATGGGAAGCACCAAGATTTATCACTTTCAACTGCATATTTCAAGAATGAACAAGCCAGTACTTTGCAATAATGTATGATGCTGGGAGATTATGAAAGGTAGTTAAGTGAAGTATATGTACATTAGACTTTGGATGAGTGGTTCTATGTGTAGTACTAGCTCTGCTGCTCATAGACCAACTTGGTCTTGAACTCAGAAATCTACCTGCCTCTTCCTCCCAAATTCTGGGATTAAAGGCATATCCCACCAAGTTCAGCTTTATAATTGTCTATAGTCTTTAATATAAAGGTATGCTCTGTAGAAACTTAACATACATTTACTTCATTTGTTTTCCGTTAGTTTTCTTACAATAGAAAAGCAATTTAGACAGGGGTTGAACAGATTTGAAGCTTCCTCTTCTTATGATTCCTTTATTTTCTCCTTTTAAACTTCAATCATCTTAATGGGTGCAGGGTTGTTACACAATTCACTTCACCACAATTTTGTGTGTAATTCCTATGTTTTTTTACCATTTTATTCTCAAATATTTGAATTCTAGTACTCATTGTGGTGCGGAAATTCAGTGTATTAAATCTCCAAACATTCTTATGTAGCCGTTGTTTTGGCTAACCTCTCTGTGCTTTCGGAGAGTTCCGCTCCCAGCCACCTGCCACACATACACACACACACACACACACACACACACACACCTGTTAATTTTAATATGTCTTGACTAGCTCAAAGGCTGGGCAGTTTTAATCTTCTTTTCTTTTTATTTATTTTTTTATTTAATCTTCCTTCACAGTCCAGACTTTACCCCCCTCCTGGTCCATCCTCTGACTGTTCTACATCCCATATGTCGTCACCACAACCCCAAGAGGGTGTCTCCCTACCCTCACCCCACCAAAACTCCCCACTCCCTGGGGCCTCCAGTCTCTGGAGGGTTAGGTACACCTTCTCTAACGAAGTCCAGATTGGGCAGTCCTCTGCTGTGTATGTGTTGGGAGCTCCTATCAGCTGGTGTATGTTGCCTGGTTGGTGGCTCAGTGTCTGAGAGATCACAGGGATCCAGGTTAATTGAGACTGCTGGTATTCCTACAGGGTTGTCCTCTTCCTCAGCTTCTTTCAGCTTTTCTCTAGTTCAACCACAGAGGGTCGGCAGCTTCTGTCCATTGGTGTAAACATTTGCATCTGACTCTTTCACCTACTCGTTGGGTCTTTTAGAGGGCAGTCATAATAGGTCCCTTTTTGTGAGCACTCCATTAACCTCAGTAACAGTGTCAGGCCTTGGAACCTCCCCTTGTGCTGGATCCCACTTTGAGCCTATCTGTGGACCTCCTTTTTTGCTGTTAGTATACACTTCCCTCTAGTACTCCCGAGTTAACATCTTTTTAAAAATTTATATTTCATCTCTGCTACCCCAAACACAATTGGTGAAGTAAACCGTTTGGGTGGGCCTTTAGATCTGGTCTTTCTTCTTGCCACTACTAGCGATCTCTGCCCCCTTCATCTTTCCTGTTTCCTTGCCCGCACAAATCTCCAAGTCTTGCCTCAGTCTGTCTGTCCATTCATTGGCCACTGGTTCTTTATCGATGATCAAAAACAATTGGGACAAGGACTTTCAGCTTTTGGACACAGAGAATCCTGATTTGGGGAGCCAGATTAATTCAAAGCATCAGAATCAACCCCCAACTTTCTTACAATCTAATTTCTGCTTCCCTCTACTTAGAGCAATTGGGATATTTTGAATCGTTCCGTTATTCTATGTTTTCCCACATTCTTACCTCCATATTTCTGGCCCTTTAGTATCAGGTACTCTTGTGTCTCTTCTATTTCAAAGAGCAGAGAATCCTTCCATCATAACAAGCCAAGCCTTCTGATATGCCTTTCTAGGGATTTGTGTGTTTCTGTTATGGAACACAGCAGTTTCAACAAATACTTATCAGCCACTTAATCAATGGCTTAAGATAACCCTTAAAATCCACGTGTCTCAGGCAATATCCTCCACAAATTGAGCATCTTTATCATTCAAAGATATCACAAAGAAAAAATGACTTCAGTGAAAAGAGGGTCACCATATTAACTATTGGCAGAGAGAATATTCTATAGCAATAAAATAATGTTTATGTGATTTAGTATAATTTCATCCTTTTTGTCATCTTAAAAAGAAATTATATTAAGATTATTTACTGCAAATGACAAGAATATAAATAAATTTAATAAGGAAAGAAGTGGCATTCTCTGACCTACATTTGATCATACTCCTCTGGGTAAGACTTGGCCAATGTAGTTAACTCCCCTTTGTGTGCTAAATCAGATATTACTACAAAGACCTCTGCAGATTTTCTCTCCCCATACCTGTTTGAACAACATGATTCTACATTATTCCTGAAACAATCAAAAATTTAGGTGGTTATAAAATTGAAACAACATCTTTTATCCAGTTCTATTAGCTTCATAATTTATATCAAAGTCTATTTCTACAGGAAACCTGGGAGAAAAAAAATCCTGTTTCATGAACAAAATGACAGTATTATAAATTAGAGTCCTAAAATCTCCACTGTTTTCTTCAGGCTCAATGGTTGTTTAAGGTTATCATGGTTCCCTGAGGAATGCCTGTGTTTATGAGCCACTGACAGTAGTTTTTGAAAGGGAAATGCCTCTCTTAGTGTCCTGGAAATGTATTGTCAACATGTACCTGAGACACTCTGTACTGGCTCTATGTAAGTTCTCAGCTGACTCTCATTATCTCTGGTTGGAAGGGTCAGCTCCAACTCTCCTGACACTTTCAATTATACATATAATAAGTGTGGTGCAATCAGTGACTTGGAGAACTACCACATCATATTTCATATGTTCTTATCTTCACAAGCATATTCCTAGATATTTAACATGTATTTACTTTGAATGGTTAAAAGGTTTATTAATAGAATAATAGTGCTTGGGATTTGGAGGGGAATGTAATAAAGCAAAAATATTTTTTCTTTCATAATTTTAGTGTTTATTGAAAATATATTTTATTATACTTTTTTACAATTTACTTTGAATGGTCAAAAGGTTTATTAATGGAATAATAGTGCTTGGGATTTGGCAGGTGGAATGAAATAAAGCAAAACCAAATTTCCTTTCATAGTTTTAATATTTATTGATTTGAAATAGATTCTTTTCTCATACAATACATCTTGACAAGTTTCCCCAGAACAATTTCTTATGCTAACAATAAGATTATTGGAATCATTTTTTAAAGTATTACTTGTGGTTAATGATAATTTGATACCTCTTTAAAGATTTAACCAAAATTTAACTTAATTGTCTAGGTATTAGAGTTAGACAATATAGAAACAATATAGAAAATATATCATTATATAATACTTGTTTTTTCTTTATTTCTTATTGGTTATTTTACTTATTTACATTTCAAATGTTATCCCCCTTCCCAGTTTCCCCTCTGAAGACCCCCTATCCCACCCCTTCCCACTGGTTCTATGAGGGTGCTCCCCTACTCAACCTCTCACTACTGTTAAAATAACAGAAAATCTAAGAGTAGGAATGATTTATCCTTAAATAAAATTTAATCCTTGGGTTCTTTGTATCAAATTAGCCAGAGTCTTCACATGTTCCTTCTATATACTGAGTCACATTTACTCATTTTCTTAGGATGCTTGACATATATTAGTCTATGCTGTTAGGCATGCTCTTAAGAAGCAATGGCCTGTGATGAAGGCAGTCTGCATATGTTCACATTTGGAAATATAAATAAGATACTTCATAGTTAAAAAATTTTTAGAAACCATGCAGTTTGTAAAATAACATGTTATTCCTGAAAACAATACCAACATAGGTCATGGAACACAGAGGAGAAGTTAATCTGGCTACTACAACCAAAGGACCAAGTAAAGATCAGATCAGCTACAAAGCCTTGAATTTACAAACCTTCTGATGGTAACCTGCCTGCACTATGTTCTGGTGCAATGGCAGAACAAACCTTGTGGAACTAATCAACCAATGTCTGATTAGATTTAAAGCCCACTCCATGAGCTGGAATCCCTCCACTCTACTGCTTCAATAGCTAAGAAACTGAGACTAGATGAGCTGTGCATCTAGGGAAATTTCAAGTAGTACAGCTTTTCTAAATAAATGCTTCTATAAAATGACTCCTAGTTCTGATATACTCACAGATCAGCATGTTCCTCAACTCTCATCAGCAAAACATCTTCCTGCCGTAGATGGGAACAAATACTGAGAACCACAGGTAGACATCATGCTTAGAGAGACCTTGGAATACTCAGTGCTAAATGGTAGAACTCTGCCAAGGCCCCTCCTTTAGGGTCATAAGGCCAGAGAGAACAGAGGACACCAAGGAGACAAAGTCTTCTACACACAGCAGAACCCGTGTACATATGAGGATCTAACAGAATCTGGGGCAGCAGGCACAGGGCCTGGGTATGGGCCAGATGGGATCCCAGCATTGACACAAAAGTGTATCCACAACTCCTACCTCTTCCCCAGAAGCTATCTCCAAGAGATAGCTCTTGAGTGAAAAATTAGTTTCTCTTGAGTCTATTTCAGTTGAGCCTCGCTGTATACAAGAACAGTCTTAAAGATTGTTCCCATGCCCAGTGGTAGATGGCCAACAAAACACAATCTCAGTGGCATTTTTGAGGTTCTTCATCTGTTTTAATTTTATTTTATCACCTCACAGATCTTTTGTGCATATATTGCGGTTTCCAGCTCTGTCCTTTTATGTGATTTCTCTGTGTGTGAACTTGGAGTTTGAAAACAAAAATCTAGGCTTATAAACTATAAACCATTTGGTTTGTTTTAAAACTATTTTTGCATTATTACCTTATTTTAATGATAATATTTAAATAGCTGCTTTAGTAAGTTTTTTGCTGACTTTAAATAACAATGTTTTTCTCACTCTTGATTATAGTTTCTATCAAAAGTGAGAGAAAAATTTTTGAATGAAAACAAATTGAGAAAAGTGTGTTCCTTTATAATTCTACTTCCTCAGAATATTTTATTCATGAAAAGTCTGTTTTTGTGCTACAAGATAAACCAAATGAAAGCTATTTAAATTTAGATTCCTTGTTCAGCACTCACTTTTGATATGCAATAATGTCTTCTAAAGTGCAATGAATGTTAATAATTGCACACATAACAATCTGACCAGATGTTTACATTATATGGAAGGTAATATAAAATACTAACTAAGAATGTGCTAATAGCACATGCACATAAAAGTGGCTCAAATAAGTGATGCTACCTACTTTGTGAAGAAAAAAATATGGGTTTGTTAAGAACTGGGGAAGAGAAGGATTGAGACGTTCGCCTTAATAATTTCTAAGAGGACATAAAATTTAAAGGGCAGAAAAAATTCTGGAAAGAACAGGGATTAGAGTCTTAAGTGAATAATAGCATTTACTTTGTCTCTGTATTTGTGCCTTCATATACTACATTCTTTACAACAAAGCAATGCTAGCATATGACAAAGCAAATTAATACTAAGGAAAGAACCAATGATGCATAACAAGAAACAGAAGCTCCATTAGAAATGTACAAAGGTCAGAGAACAACAGAATATATAATGAAAACATTTCTATTTATAGAAGAAGCTCTGTGGTTAAGCAGAGTTCTTTAACCTTCATTTGAGAAGGGAACAGTAGGTTTTCATTTTGTTAACCATCAGTATTTACGGATGTAATCCATGTGCCAGTTTCTATGCTTGATGTCGAAGTGGAAAAATAAAAACTGGATAGAACGTGTCATCCTCCCTCAGAGAGCCCACAATAAGATGAGAGGCAGGTGTGAACAAATTATTGTAAATAAAATATGGAGAGTAGAGGTAGAGACTAAGTATTATGAAAACACATAAAGACTCTGTAGGAGAAAAGCATCTAACGTTAGTTTTAAATGTGAGTAGGAGTTCACCAGATGGGTCAGGGAAGAGGGCAATTTGCAGTGAAAGTAAACAGCTTAGGCAACACAGGAAATGTGAGGAAAATGATGCAAAAAGATGAAAGATTTTTATGGAGGAAATTGCCTTTCGTTGTGAGTGTAAAAGGAAATGTTTCCAAAGGACCAACTAGGATAGAGGCATCATCAGTCTGTTAATGACTATGAGCCAGTACTCTAATGAAACCTGATTTTCCAATTCAGGTATTTTACCTTGGAATCACTCCTTTCATTATGTTTATGACAATCATCTTACCTTTGCATCTTTACAGAAGTTACATGATGTACTTTTATAGTTAATTATATAGCTGCTTTGGTTATAAAACCTCTACAGGGTTGCCTCCCTATAATCTCATGTAACAGTATGTCAACTTACTATCTATATCTTGACGTTTAAATCAAAGCAATCCATCTCTTAAACATATCTCAGCCTCAGTCTTTTGTCAATAATATCAATACAAGCTTGGGTTCCATTCTATATTCTTAGGTATGTAGCAATTTAATTTAGTTTCCCTAGTATCAGTGGAGGCTTAATAAACATTGTGAGGTGAATGAAAAGGAAAAATTGTGTATGGCTTTCTGGGTGGGTATAATAAAGGTCTACTCACACCAACACACAAATAAAAACTAGAAACAGAACAGATCAATGACTATTTCTACTCTTCCTTCTATACTTTCAATTATTTGAGCATGCGAAATTTGTACAGGTTATACAAAATCAACTAGAGTGTTGGATTTATAACTCAGTCTTATAAAATCTAAAATAAAAGTTAATTTAGTTAAATAATCTAATACATAAACCATAAAACTAAATAAAGTGTGTGTCAAAACCTAGTTTTAATTTGTATTACCTAAAATTAAAATAGAAAAGCAGATAAACTAAAAATTGGTTCAGAATTTAACTTTCAGTCTATGTAGGAAATCATAGACACAAACTACAAGGAAACAAAAACTGTCAAGATCAGAACAGATATCAGGAAATATACTGACCCCTGAGATCTGAAGCCACAGAGCTTAGGACAAACCTTTACTGACACAGTTGGCTTATTGTACTACTCTGGTAAAGTATTAACTGTCTTTGTTCATTTAGATAAAAGATAGATGTTATAAGAAGTTATCTGTTGAGAACTTTTTCCTTTATCAGCCTCTAACAATCTGAAACTCGTGATTATTGTTCCATTTCTATGGCCACCTCTTTCTTATTTTCAAAGTGAAAAGAAGCATCACAATCCTCAAGTTATAGTGAATGAAAGGTTAGAGCCTTGCAGACATACTCAATATGCAATTTTGGTTCTTTTCTACTTTCATTGAGAAGTATCTTGTTCCATAAGTTAGTACTTTAAAAATTAAAATATTTTCTCAATACTTTTTCTCAATACTTCTCAAAATGTGTTAAAGATATAGTTGATTATAAAGAATACTTATCAAAAGCCTAGAAATCCCAAGTTTTAAAAATATATTTTTTTGGTATAATTCACATCAAGTGTGAAAAGCTTCCATAATTGTTATTCAAAAATATAAAATAGTTTTAAAGTATTACAACATCTTAGAAGCAAGTATGAAAGATATGTATTCTAATTAATGATAAAATATCAATTACTTTTTCTTTAAAAATAAAAAGATGCATTTTCAAATCTACCTACAATTACAGTTTTATAACTATCTATAACATGTTATTACTTTTAAATCTACAATGTAACATGTTTTGAAGGCATATTGGCAAATTATAGACCTTTTATTCTTTTGCTTTCTACACTGACAAGGTGTGAAAAATCGAAGTTTCTCATCCTTAATGACTGTAATTAATGTATTATGATTCCTTGAAAATAAAATGTCTTAGAACATCAACTTTTATGTGTTAGTTCTCAAGAAATAAGTTTTGACTTTCTTGCTGAATTTAACTTTCAATAGCACACAAGTGAGTAGAACAATTATGTCTATAGAAGTCCCAATATTCTAAATCACAAGGTTAAATCAAAAGGCTTTTCATTTTCTGGTTTGATTTTTAAAATGATATATCAATAGACCAGTGAGTAGAGTCCCTTGGTGCCAAGTCTGATAATGTGAGTAAAATCCGAAAACTCCCATGGTGGAAGGAGAGAACCAAACCCTACAAGTTGTCTTCTGATAATCATGCATGGCCTCCTTACATTCCAGATTATGTGCTCACATTCATTCACACAAATAAATACATTTTCAAAATATATATAAAAGGCTATAAAATACCATGCCAAATAGTCTCAATTGAATCCAAAAATTAGCTAAACTTTAATTTACTTGAATAAATTTTGTAATAGGTTAATTATATTATTACTATGGATCTATAGTGTGCTGTGTAGAAATGTTAATGAAATTAAATGTCTTAACAAAACTAAGGAAAGACTTCCTCTAGAATTTTGAAACTATATGGTTTATTGACTTCATTCTTGAATTACTCTAACTTGAGAGAACCTTATCATCTTCTAACTTCCTCTGAACTGCTCTTTCAAAAGACAAAATTACACCCTTTGAACACAGCTTATGAGGAAAGTGAACCTGTTCCACAAAGACCATGTCAGGAGCTTCCTGTCTTCCTTGTCTAACTTATTTCAAGATTTTCCATTTGCATTTAGCTTTCCTCCATCTGAATGTAATAGGCATGTAATAGGCATATGTATATATATGCCTATTACATGCCTATTATATATAAGTATACACACACACACACACATATATATACATATGCCTATTACATGCCTATTATATATAAGTATACATATATATATATATACATATATATTTATATATATGTATATATGAGAGAGAGAGTTCTCTGAAATTTGTGGGATCTGAGGCTTGCTATTTTACCATTATCTTACTTTTGAAATTTGTACTCATTATATATTTATATACAAATATTTTGTATCTTTTGAAATCATGCTTTATTTTCAAGCCAACTTTTCCTGTTTTGTATTTTAGTTATGCCTTCCCCAATTTGACCTCCAGCTCTATATTAGCATTACCCTTGGTAAAGCATTTTTTCTGAGCTCTGTGTTCTTGATGTGTCCATTAAAACCATTATGCATCATTGTTTGCGTTTTTATTTCTTCTACTTCCTTTTGATTTTGTCATTTGCTAACATTAAACTATATATAATTGCAACACTTTAAAAGTGATTCACAAAGTACAAGTGGTATGATTATGTGAGTGTATTTCAATAAGTTGAAAAGTCCCTCTTATTTGCCAGTAGCAGCAATAATTTATATAATCTAAATTAAAGAGAGGTCTAAAATCTATGATTTGAAATTTAGATATTTATGTACAAAGTATAGGTAGGTATAAATAAGAGATATAACTTAGATAGCAGTTGGAGGAGCTGTGAAATACTACAAGGATATTGCAGAAATTTATATGACTTAAAGGTAATATCAACTTGTTTTATTTTCAAAATTACATTTTCTTACAATTGGAAGTAGAATGTTGGCTTAAAGACGTATATCTATGATCCGTAAAATAGAAGTATAATATTTAAGATATTTCTTGGCAGAGTCTAAGGATGCTGAAACCTTTTAAAAACATTAATCTTATAAAAGAGAAGATTTATTTTCAATATTAAGAAACATTTTTGTTAATTTTGAGTTTCTCTAAGTTTGACAAAAGTCACAATAAACTATATATGATCTTATTTTCCATATTCTATATTATGTAGTTAATTACATGATTGTGTTACCATTATGCTCATAGAAAAACATAAATTAGAACAAATATTATAGATGCAGTTCACCATTATGTGAAAACTATGGTAGAAAAAGTGCAAATGTATATAGTATTTGTTATATGCTGGTATTTGTGTGTTTCATTTTTTTACTTGCTATATTTTGTTAGAATAATACAATTATATCATATCCCTCCCTCCCTTTTTTCATTCAAGCGCTCCTGTATACCCCCCTTCTCTCTTTCAATTCATGGACTCTTGTTTTTATAAATCATTCTATATGTGTACATACATATACACACATACATACATACATAGACACATGTATAATTTTTTATATTTTTTAGTTCATATTGTTGTTCCTCCTAAGGGGCTGCAAACCCTTCAGCTCCTTGGGTCCTTTCTCTAGCTCCTTCACTGGGGACCCTGTGCTCAGTCCAATGGATGGCTGTGAGCCTCTACTTCTGTATTAGTAGGGTACTGTCAGAGCCTCTCAGGAGACAGCTATAACAGGCTCCTGTCAGTCAGCACTTAAACATATAAATGCAGCTTGCTCAGTGTTTGCATTCTCAATTGTATGAATGTTTTCAGGCCTAACAAATTGGATCACCAGTTGGTGTGCTTGTCCATGGAGAGGGTGTTGCTTCTGCCCTCAGCACTCTCTTGTTGCTTGTAGTTCGTGTATGGGTGGGTGCTAGTGAGCTTCCTTCCACTCCTTCCACATACATTTATCCACTTTCGCATGACTATTCCTGTTACCTTGAGGTAAGGTCATCCTTATGTAGTCATGTTAGTGAGAATTTATGAGAGCAGCTTCTGATACTACCAGGAGTCAAAAATTTCATAATAATATCCCTGAGCACTTAGCTCTTGGCTCTTACAGTATTTCCACCGTCTCTGTTCCACAATGCAATGCTTTTTTATGAATGAATTTCTCTCTCCCTTTTTGTAATTGGATATTTTCTTTATTCACATTTCAAATATCCTCCCCTTCCAGGTCTCTCCTTCAGAAACCATCCATCCCATCCCCCCTCCCCCTGCCTCAGTGTGGGTGCTCCCACCCATCCATCCACTCCTCCTTCCTGCCCTGACATTCCCCTATACTGGGGCAACAAACACCCTTCAGGCCCAAGGGCCTCTCCACCCACTGATGTCCAACAAGGTCATCCTCTCTCACAAATATGGCCAGAGCCACGGGTCTCTCCATATGTACTCTTTGGTTGGTGGTCCAGTCCCTGGGAGCTCTGGGGGATCTGGCCAGTTGACACTGTTGCTCCCTCCATGTGGCTGCAAACTCCCTCAGCTCCTTTAGTCCCTTCTCCAACTCTTCCATCAGGGACCTTGCACTCAATCCAGTTGTTGGCTGCAAGCATCCACCTCTGTATTTATTAGGCTCTGGCAACGCTGGCATTCTTTAAATGTACAAATCATATAAACTCAATTAGGAAAAAAATTTAAAGGACTTTCAGTTTTATAGGTCTAAAATACAATGTTTTGGCATTGATGATAGTAAGAATTGGTATAACTGCATCAAATACTTCCATCAATATGCTTTTAGAACTTCCCCAAACTACAGAAAATGATATTACAGAAAATGATATTGACTTCCACACAAACTAATTGATACTCTAAATTCCTGTTTTTCCTATTTTCTATTTAGTATCCAATAGTATCAAATATCATTTTGTTGTTCTCTTTATTCATCTGAATTTTATACTGTTATATGATGACTCTAGACGTTTCTTTTCAAACACAGTATGACACAATCACCATGTCTTTGTTTTTGTTATTAATAACCTACTAAACTCAGGCAATGCTGCCCATATATAGATATTGGCCCAATTACCACACTAGGGGAATCCTACCAGTAACCCCATCCTCAGAACTTATCCCCCTAACCCCTGCAACAAAACCTACCAACAATCAAAGTTCCTCAGTAAGAGATGAGGCCTGATTTAGTCTAGCCCATCTAGAATTTGGTTGGCTTGATCTTATGCACTTCTTATACATGGAACCATAGCTGCTGTGAGTTCATTACTGTGGTAGCCATGTCATAACAACAAGAAAGTGTTTCACAGCACTAGTGACAATGCTGTAAATCTTACATTCCTTTGGTTGCTTCTTCAATGATAGTCTCTGAAACCTTGGTGATCGTGGGTTTCTATCAGTGTCCCATTTGTGGGTGACATTCAGTATCTTAAGTTCAGCACTCTGTCCAATTTCACTTCTTTACATTGAGTACTACCCACTATAAAAAATTTATTGGATCAAGATTTAGAGCAACAGATATCTATAGATATGAACATATTCTTAGAAGGCAAGTTAACAATGTGACCATTTAGAAAACTAACAGGATCAGGTTCTATACTATGGTCTGTGACCTCCCAACCATAGACTTTGATCAGGATTATAACACCTGACATGAAATTTTCTCCTGTGAAACAGACCTCAAATCCATTCAAAAGACATTTAGTTACTCCATAACAGGCCTGCCCATATAACACCAGTGGACACGTTTGCCTGATTGGTCATTATTTTGACAAGGATGATAGGGTGCTTTATAAAATCATTGATACCTTTTCTCTCCCAGTATTTCAGCATTGGAACAGACAGCACTATGAAAACTAGCTGACTGGAAGGAAAATTGTCCGGTCAGTTTGAGAATTATTCCTCTTTGTCTTGCAGCCAAACTGTGAATTGTCTTCTGAAATACAGTTTTACTACGTAGGTATGATGGATTACCAAAAGTAATGGTAACAGTTGGTGTCCTTTCAGAAACCAATGGTGTCTCCCTTAAAGAAGGAAGTACCTCATACACAGAAACTGTCAATTAATTATGCATGTCATCTAGGAGGGATATTGTCTACCAATTCCATTCAAACATTTTTTAACTTGGTCATATTTTGAAATTAGCAAAATGAATAGTGGGTTTCTGATATGACCCTGATATGATGCAAAGTCAGGTATTATTAGTAGTATTAGTAGTAGTAATATTTATTATTATTATTATTATTATTATTATTATTATTATTATTCATGAAGAATAGATAGGCAAGAAAAGCTTGAAAGTCAATCAAAGCCAAAGGTCTGGGTTTTTTGTTTATTTGTTTTTTGTTTAAGAGGCTAAATTTATTACATTTTAAAAGAAAACGCCAGGGCACATGACCTAGAAATTTTAACAGCTGCTAGGAAGATAAGAATGAAGAAGAAAAACAGTGTCATATCCTTTTAGTTAAGCCAAGATGAAAGTCAGGCAAATGGTGGAGAACCAGCCAGTTGTTGGGGAGGAAAGTTTCAGAGTCAGGATAAAGAAGCTCCAAGTTATGGTATAGAAACTCTGTTCTTTTCAGTCTCCTTGTGTACAACTATAATGGCCTACGTTGATTTAGTCAATGTAGCGAAGCCAACAGTGATAGTTTGAAAAAGAAAATAGCAAGTTAGCACATCAGCTAGGTTTCTGTGGATTTCTGCTGAATCGGAATGTACTATTTTTTAAAATATTATAACTTTAATACAAGGAAAGCAATTGCATTCCATGAGTTTGCTATTATGGATTGTATGATAACTTAAAATAGGCCTTCTGTTTTATTTATCCATCCTTATTGGTAAGTATTCACAAGTACAAAGTAACCTCTCAAATTTTACCAACTATGTGAGTGGTGAGATAATATTCTGGTTAGAGATTAAATGCCTATATCTTACCTGTACCTTCACCAAGCTCAAATATGGTACATAGACATACAAAAATGACATAACACATAGTTATATAATATATATAACTAAAAATAAAACAACTAGTAATTGGAATCTGAGGAGATATCCCTGTAAGTAAAATAATTGCTGTGAAAGCATAAGGATCTGAGCGTGCATCTTCAGCGACCATGTTTTGCAAAAGCAAGGCTTTTTGAGATGCAAAAAATGATTCCCTGATACTTGCTTATCAGCTCTTCTAGCAGAATTTGTAAGCTCCAGGCTCAGGCAAAGATCCTGTCTCAAAAATCAATGAGATAGTTGATTGAGGAAGACAGTTGATATTGACCTCTGATGCACACACACACACACACACACACACACACACAGGAGACATATACACACATACATACACTGCATGATTTAATCATTAACTTTGAGTCTATGCTAGTACAAGTGTATGGGAGTGTAGGTAGGCATACTTATTGGTTTGTGGTGAAGAAATATAGAATTATGCAGAAGAAAGAAAGAAAGAAAGATGTAGGCAAAGTTGCTACACAAATCTATCTTGGGGATATTCTCTAAAATTTAAATACATGTTTTTAAAATGGATTATATGTGATGTCCCATGTTAAATAATACATTTGTCATCTTTAATATCAACATTCTGATTTTCACAACATCTCTTATCATTCTAACTTTCTTTAAGGGAAACAAACCATCTCAACTCCACAAGCTCATCTAGTAAGCTGTCTGTAGTCGGAGATACATTTTTAATAGTTTCAATAATACCATGTCACTTACCAACTGGGAAGACCCAGGAACTCAGGTCCTCTGTTGCTACTCTTATCTTGTTTGTACAACACATTGTGAACGTGGGTAATACTTTCTTTGCACAGTGTTGTATTAGTGACTTCTTATCATTTAATATAACATGAACAATGGTTTAGCATATCTTCTAATATTTGATCCATGCATACCTGTACTTACACATACAATTATAAACGTCCTAATTTGTAGCTTTGGAAGAGCTACAAATTTTGACAACAACTAAGATAACTCAGTCAACATTGTCTAAAATTAGTGTGCATGAGATCTGAGGTAGCAGTCCCGAAGACATTTTATAAAGAGACATGGTATTGTTTTTTTTTTTTTTTTTCAAGTGAGTGACTGGCTCAAATCCATTTGTTTTATGTACTTAAATGTTCCAAATGTTTAAAATTATTGGATGAGTCATCTCAATATGACCAGAGTTTTATTTACTATGGCAGATAGTTGGCACCAAGGAAAACTGTCAATCTATTGGACAGGAAGAAAAAGCATCATCTATTGATGATTTTATTTTCTGTCTCTATTGTATGCCTTTATATTAGAAATAAATGTATAGATCCCCTGAAGAAAGAGTTTGAAATGCAGACTAGAGTATTTAGTGTCCATGCAATAATTTTAGGAAGTGAAACTAATAGACGAATTAGAGTTTTAGGGGAACAACCACACTAATCCTAAACTTTTCCTGCTTTATAAAGATCAATCTTCTTTAGACAGGAGAAAATTAAACTTTAAAACATAGAGTTCTATAGAGAAAAATGTCAGCTCCTTTTACAATGAACACTTTTACCTTATTCCCATACTACAATGTTAAATACAAAATTAAATTAACCATTTTCTCTTCATTGGCGCTCTAATGAACTGTTAACACTGCCAGGGTAATTTGTTACATGGTTTCATGTAAGCAACATTTTATTACTCCTACTTAAAACATAGTAATAATAGCAAGTCATTATACTTACATAGCTACTGCTTTCAGTAGAAAATCTCTAATTGTGATACATGTTTTTACAAGTGCTCATATTATCTCCAAAAGCAAGGAAATATGATAACAGCATATCATTGACTGAAGGGTTTGACAGTATTCTGTGTTCTTTGCATGAATGGATGACTTAATTAGTCTCATTTACTGCAATCCATTTAAATTGTTCCAAAACAGGAATACCCAGCTGATAGGTAGTGAACTGAGCCACACAAGCATTGAGTCATACTGTATACTATTACAGCACAAGACTAAATAATGGAGCATTTATGTATACTGAATATGGTTGTTGATATAGGTGCTAAATGGTGCAGAGACAAATATTTTCCATTATTAAAATTCTAGCATCAGCAATAGTAATAGAACATCAGTTTATCATGCTATTACATAGCAACATTATTAATATATTATCCATCCTCTCTTCTCACCTCAGATGTCTGTGTTTCTGCATGTAAAGGGGGCCTAGTTTATGTTAGTGCTCTCTTTTAGAAAGTAGAGGATAATACTGGGTTTCAGTCCTTGACTTCCACCTTATTTGAGACATTGTATCTTCTTGCAGTCTCAGCATATATCAGGCTTACTGGTGTATGAGCTTCAAGGAATTTTTGTGTTTCTGTCACCTGATTGCATCCAGATTTACCTGTGCATAAGGACTTAACCACAACTTATAAGACAAATATTGAAGTATCTTCCCAGGCATACTGCCCATATTTGATAGTAATTTGTAGTTCAGGTGAAGTGAAAATCACTATGTCTCAACAAAATGAATTAAAAAATAGAGGGCTAAAAATATTTCACTTGGATATATTGGATAGTGGATACACTATTAAGAACATATGGGCTGTGGTGTGGTTCACTGGCCATGTTGGCTTAGCTGCTGCAAGATTCTGGGTTTTCTCCCAACCACTACAACAAAATAACAAGCACTATAGTGGTCATGGCCTAAGACTTTTTAAAATATTTACTCCTTGATTGTTCCTGCCACGAATATAATTATTCTTTTAAGAAAGAAGATAAGAAGCTTTTAGAATGAAAATAGTCCAACGATATACAGTTGCTCCACTTTGTACTTCCTCTCAGACAGTGTGTTATTGAAATAATGAGAATCGTATGAAATATTCACTAGAACCGTCCTATGTTAGGAAAGCGGAACACACTTGTATCTCCTGGGTGGACACTTTGTACCATGACTTTGGTATGTTGATAAGTTTGTGCACAGTGCAAGTACTACTTTGCAGATTTACATTAAAAGATGTACAAATAAGGGTAATGGTTTCAGTGGAAGGTGCTCAATGGTCTAGGGCATTTGAATGCTTTCCTGTTAGTGGTATTATTTGTAAGACTAGGTGGGTGCCCTTGTTGGAAGCAGAGTATCACTCACTGGAGGTTTGCTTTGAGAGTTCAATTTGCTCTCTGTGTGCTGCTTCCCATTTGCTGTTTAAAATATGACCTTAAAGTTTGATGTTTCAGCCTCTACCTGCCTGCTGGAAATCTACCCAGTTGGGATGGAGATGAAACTCTAAGTCCAAATTAATCTTCCTTCCCATAGGTTGCATTATTCATGATGTTTTACCACAGCAAATGTAAAATAACTAATACAATATGCAACAAGAATATGAAAAAATGCTTAGCATAAAAAATAATTAGGGAATTTCAAATCAAATCACACGACAACTTCATCCCAGTTAGTTTGACTATAATAAAAACCAAGAATAAAAATGTAGAAAAAACAGTGAACTTTAGTGCACTGCTGATAGAAGCGTAAATTAGCACAGCTATTATGGACAACATATGGAGATTCTTCACAAAATTAAAGTCAGAACTGCCACATGATGTAGCATACTGGGTATGTATTCAAAGGAAATTAAACCAATATGTCAAAGAGATATCATTACCTTCATATTTGTTGCAGCATTATCTACAACAGCCAAGTATGAAAATGATCATAAGAATCTGTCATCCAATGAATAGGTAATAAAAATGTGAAATACTTTGTACAAATTTAATGTTGTTCATCTATAAAAATGAACAAAGTCTTCTCATACTCTTTTAGAGATCACTGAGCTACTAAATGACATGAGCCAGTTATCTGAGGCTTAACTCATTTGTTTTGTAATCATAAAAGTCCAGAGTACACTGGGGTTACCAACAATCAGAGAGAAAAACTAGGGAAGCTAAAAAGGGAACTTGGTGATCAAATTATGTAAATTACAGTTCAGTGGGAATAGGCAGCTATGGTCTTTCTATTCCCGAGCAACTTGTCTGGAAACTACAATGATGTGTGCTTCAAAAGACTAGAAGGAAGAAGTGTAATGTTGCCATAATGAAGAGAAATAAATATGTGAAGAGATAGACAAGTATAAGCTCCTTTAGCCTCTACACAATATATACACATGTTAAAACATCACAGGACACACAAGTTAGCACACATGATTTACATTTTTATGCAGTTGTTAAAATAAACTTAATTCAAAGCTGAGTCTGAAAAAGAAATTATTTGAGGGGTTACCAAAAATACAGATATTAGTGCAGAGTAAAGTATGGAATAAGGCAGACATTGGTATGACAATTCTGTGTAGTTTATGAGGTATAACTATCTTGAATACGAGTAATTGATTAAGATGGTATCTCTGAGGGGATCGAAATGCTACCACTTTTATAATTTCTGAAATAAAGCTGATTACAATCCTTTCTACACTTGACATTTAAGTTTTATTATTTGGCAGTGTTATTACTCAATAAAACACTGAGTCTGAACAATGGAAATAATTACTAGCAACTTTAAAGAAAAATTACAAATTGATGAAAGAAATGAAACTTAATGTTTCAACTGTTGAAGCTTGAAACCTATACTTTTTTTATGTATTTAACTTGTCATATTAGTTACTCATTTATGGTCATATATCTTTATCCTTACATACATGTGAGCGTTACAAAATGCAAATCAATAAAAGAATAATTAATATCACAAAGTTTCAACTAGATACTAATCATATTGGTTGTAACTCTAAGACAGACCTTGCCCTCCTTAATAGTCCCTCTGATGTATCTTATGCTTAGAATAATAAAACTCTTGATATAATTCAGGACTCATTTCTAGTCTGCTAAATTCTGCTTTGTATTTGTCTTAGTCAGGGTTTCTATTCCTGCACAAACATCATGACCATGAAGCAAGTTGGGGAGGAAAGGGTTTATTTGGCTTATTTCCACATTGCTGTTTATCACAAAGGAAGTCAGGACTTGCTTTGACTGGAACTCAAGCAGGTCAGGAAGCAGGAGCTGATGCAGAGGCCATGGAGAGATGTTTCTTGCTGGCTTGCTTCTCCTGGCTTTCTTAGCCTGCTCTCTTATAGAACCCAAGACTTCCAGCCCAAGGATGGTACCCCCCATAAGGGGCCCTACCCCCTTGATCACTAATTGAGAAAATGCCCCACAGCTGGATCTCATGGAGGCACTTCTCCAACTGAAGCTTTCTTCTGTGTGATAACTCCAGCCTGTGTCAAGTTGACACACAAAACCAGCCAGTACAGTTTTTTAACCACTGTATATAATTCTTCTCCTTCTTTCTTCCTTTTCTTCTTTCTTTTTCTTCTTCTTCTTCTTCTTCTTCTTCTTCTTCTTCTTCTTCTTCTTCTTCTTCTTCTTCTTCTTCTTCTTCTTCTTCTTCTTCTTCTTTTTCTCCTCCTTCTCCTCCTTCTCCTCCTTCTCCTCCTTCTCCTCCTTCTCCTCCTTCTCCTCCTTCTCGTCCTCCTCCTTTTCTTCCTCCTCCTCCTCTTTCTCCTCCTTCTCCTCCTCCTCCTCCTTCTTTTCCTTCTCTTTCTCCTTCTTCTTCTTCTTCTTCTTCTTCTTCTTCTTCTTCTTCTTCTTCTTCTTATTATTATTATTATTATTATTATTATTATTATAAATTATCCAATTCTAAAATCTGAAATTGTGGCTTAAGACTTTCTCAGAATCATTTAATATGCCTGCATAGTTTGCGTGGGTGGATCACCTGTAAAGTAGAATGCTGTCATTGTTCCTGTTTTGTTGTTCAAGCACTAGGCTCTACTGGGCCATGAAGCACTGCAAAAGAAGCCAGGGAGTGTATGCTTATGGGAGTATCCTACTTTACTTTTCAAAGACACTGACTGAGGGGCTGGATAGCAGTATCTGGAGCTTTTTCAAAATAACAATTATACAAACAACAGTAAAGCAAAATACACATCTTTTTGTTCCAGAAAGGCTACTTGCCTATTAGCTGGTGGCCAGCAGGCAGTGTGATCATCACCAAAAAAGAAGGGCAGTGAGAAAGGGAAGAGAGTGAGAGTTCTTACTAATTTATAAGTCAAAAACAACCATAAAAAATGAGACTGGAAATGAGCCATTTAGGAATAATGTATAGATGATGATGGATTTCCCATTACACTGTGTAAGATGAGAGAGGATCAAAGAAACCTGGATATATGCTGTGTCAAAGCTTCTCCCCAGCTCTCACTACAGAACTGTATCAGGAACTAAATAAATATAATGCAAATGAGGATTACAGTTACATTTAATATCATACTGACCTTAAGGCAAATATATGTCCACTGTCATTTCATAATTTAATGGTCCATGCCATCTGTCTTAGTCAGGGTTTCTATTCCTGCACAAACATCATGACCAAGAAGCAAGTTGGGGAGGAAAGGGTTTATTCAGCTTACTTCCACATTGCTGGTCATCACCAAAGGAAGTCAGGACTGGAACTCAAAGCAGGTCGGGAAGCATGAGCTGAAGCAGAGGCCATGGAGGGATGTTCTTTACTGGCTTGCTTCTCCTGGCTTGCTCAGCCTGCTGTCTTATAAAACCCAAGACTTCCAGCCCAGGGATGGCACCACCCACAAGGGTGGTGATTACTAATTGAGAATATGCCCCACAGCTGGATCTCATGGAGGCACTTCCCCAACTGAAGCTCCCTTCTCTGTTGTAATTCCAGCCTATGTCAAGTTGACACACAAAACCAGCCAGTACACCATCTTATTGACTATGCAAAATAAATACATCTAAATTTATAAATCTTAAATTATTACAAAATATTTCTTTTATCATATTTTTAAAGTAATGTCTACTTTTTTCAAAGTGGTTTGAAGTTTCTGGTCTTTTGGATTCAAAATTATATAAAACAATAAATGGATAATTGAGTGAATAAATATTAAACATGTATTAGAGCCATCAGTAGAAAATAATATTTGGAGGCATAATAGGATTGAACTATTTCCAAAGAAATACTCAAAATTCATCGCAATGCATTTTAGTTGCATATGTTGTAGCATCCTGGTGAGGGCAGCAAATGATTCATCTTGAAGCCACTTGCCTTGGCTTTAATTTTTCAAAAATTTATTTGGCAAATATTAAGTATATATATTTAAGGAGTACAAAATGTCAGTTTTGACATGCATGCTTTAGAATGGTAGAGATAAACATGTTTCATGTCACAAACATTTTCCTGGAAAAAATATTTAAATTACTAGGTTAGCAGCTTAGCAGCTTTAAACTATTTAATGTGCTGTTTATAACTACAATCACCACACATGGCAACAAAATTCAATAATGCTTCAGGATTGAGTGAGGTGTTTCATCAGCTTAGGACGGTTTATATGCAGCCATGTGGACATGAGTTTATTTGACTTGCACCCAGGTAAATAGCCAAGCAGTACTTCTGACTACCAAGCAAAGTGAGAGACAGAGACAGAGACAGAGACAGAGACAGAGACAGACAGAGACAGAGACAGAGACAGAGACAGAGACAGAGACAGAGACAGACAGAGGACTATCTCAGTCTTGCTTGCCACAAGCCAAGCTCAAGGTACATTGAGAGATTTGATCTCAAAGGTTTATATGTGAATGAAGGGCATCATGTGGTTCCCAGACCTCTGCCTTCAGGAACACACACAGGTGCGTTATTACACACTTTCATTTGGCCAGCATCTCTACTTTCTCCCTACCTGTCATCACACAGCCCCAAAGACTGAACTTTCCTCTGTACTTCTATGAGGAAAGTGCATAGTATTTGTCATTCTGCCCCTGATGCATTTCAGTTTTCATGATTTTTCTCTAAGTTTATTTATACTAACAAAAATGACAGGGTTTATTTCTTTTCAGAGGCTGTATAGTATTCTATTATGTTATGCTACTATTTATTAGCTGTGTCACATTTTCATCTTAATTTACCAATGGATACAGAGGTTATTTTCATACTTTAGCTGTTGCAGATGATGCTCCCAGTCAACTATAGAATGCAACTGCCTCTGCAACATACTATTTCATTTCCCTTGAATGCATACTCAGAAGTGAGTTGACTAGATCATATGGCATTTTGTTTTTAGTACTTTTAGGAAACTCCTTATGTTTAAAATGCAGATGCACACTTCCATACACACTTCAAGCTATCATGAAGTCAGGAAAGCGGCTCATTAGTCCCAAGACAGAATTCCCAGACAAAGCAGCTGTGGCTCTCATCTTTGCAATCACTACTCCTTCATTGTGTTCTAAATCAAGAGCCATGCTCTTGAATTCATCCATGTGTTCTTTACCAGCTCATACGTGCCACCAAAATACTCAGATAAACCCCAGAAACTACTAGCATAACTTTGAATACTAGGATACTTCTAAAAATAAAGTCTAGGATGAATGTATATTCTTAGTAACATGGAAATATTACAATGGTTCAGATGTAGCATACATTGTTTGTAATTTATTTTTGTTTTAGTACTTTGTATAGAGTTTCAGGAACATTAAGTATGTATTGCTCAATACATTTAATTGACAAATGCTGTAGTAGTTTCTGATAATTAGTGGATAAATAGGAGCCATAAAATGTTTTCATATACGTATTCACCAAAGCTTAGTATCTTTCTTATTCTCTAAATGAGCTATAAACATGTAGATAGTTTAATTGGTAGCATTTCTTAGGCAGATACTCTATTGTTTCGGCATTTAGCACTCCACTACTCTTCACAAATGCCCCACACTACCCCAACTTTATGTTCTCTCTCTAAGTAACAAACTAAAACAAAAGACAAACAAACAAATGAACAAACAAAACAGACCAAAATGAAAGGCAATCAAAAATGATGGAGTTTGTTTGGTGTTGGCCAACTACTCCTGGGCCTGGGGCTCTCCCTGGAGTGTGGACTATCATCCATTGGAAAGCAATGATTGTGCCTTGGCCAGCTGATATCAACTGCAAATAGGTGCTTTTCTAGGGGTGCGACTATTCTCCCACTCTCTCTCTGGGATTTTGAAACTAATTGTTGAACAACAGGAACAAAAACTAAATCAAACAAACATGAAAAACTAAAACAATTAAATAAGAATCGGTAATAGATAAGTACATTCAGGTAAAATTGGGGAAAAGGAGTAAAAAGTTTCCAACTTGCATTTAGTTTCTACAATGACTAAAGTAGAAATGACTGAAAAATTGAACATTTGTCTCCCTTCTATATTCATGGCATCTACAGTACTCCAAGTTAAATACACAAAACAAAACTAAATTTCAATCCAGAAAACCCAAGATTGAGCCTTGGCACTCTTATGTCAAACTGTGAGAATGACTCTGGAAAATTGTCCTCTGACCTCTATGTGCACTATGGCATGGACACACGGGTAAACACACATTAACTAAATACACTTAACTTTAAAAAGTCTGAGGTCAGTTCATTAAAGCCTTTATTCAGATTTCCTACTTGCTCTTGAACTTTAACATGATTTTTTCTTTTTTAATTTTTATATTTATTTATTTATTTATTTATTTATTTACTTATTATTTTAGGTTTTTCAAGACAGGGTTTCTCTGTGTAGCTCTGGCTATCCTGAAACTTGGTCTGTAGACCAGGCTGGCCTAGAACTCAGATATCCGCCTGTCTCTGCCTCCGAAGTGCTGGGATCAAAGGCGTGCGCCACCACTACCCAGCTCACATGATTTTATCTTAATCACAAAAATTGTAGTCTTTCAGATTAAAAGCAAGTTTGTAAACTCCAACCAAGTTTCTAGGTATATAAATGAGCTTTTCTTAGCCACTTCAATACTGTTTTTAAAGTATTTGGTACACAGTTAAAAATAAGTAAACTAGTAGAACATTTGAAACCTAAACTTTATTGATTTGACTTAGGATTTTTAGTTTCTCAGTACACATCACCTCTCTTTACTTTCACACACCCTCAGGAGATCAGAGGAGTGGTGATACACACATACAAGCTTGACAGAATTTTCAGGATAGATGAACAGGTATTAAAGCAGAAAGCTGAAACATTTGTTAGTAACTGATATCAACTTGATACTTTACAAATTATATGAGCATGTCAATGTAATCTCACCAAAGGATAAAGCTAGAAGTGTCCTTAAACTTAATTCCGGAATTTCCCCTAAAGTCTAAGCCATTCACCTGGCATGTCTATCTATATGTCAGACAGTATTAAAAAATATATTCTCTGATCCCATTCTTTTGAAAATGTTTGATATCTTAAGGAAAGTTTAGTTTTTGAACTATGACCTTATACTACAGATTAACTCTCTATACATAACTTACACCCAAAACGTGTTTGTCCATTAACAGACACACACACACACTAAAATAAAATAAAAGAAAATAAAAAAAAAACAAAAAACAAAAGCCAACAACAAAACAGCCCATTTTTCGTCCATGGAGGTGGTGTTTTAAAAGGAAGATAAAAGAAAGATGTGGTTTTGTTATAAGAGCAAACATGAGCTGCAGTAATGAGTAATGTGTATGGACATCTCTTCTTTATCTTTTTGCTACCCTTACTGGCAAAATCTGAAATTAAAAAAAAAAAAAAGTAACAGTGATTATATGATTTTGACAAGCTGTGAGTAGTCTTGCAAATACGGAATAAGTTCGACATAAGTATGCTCAGTAAATCAGCGAAAGGTTATTTTCTATTTTGTTGCAGAAACTGTAGTTTTTCTGTAGCCCAAGGGCAGTAATGTAAACACAATAACATGCCTCTGAGGACCTCCTGCCCTGCATAGTGGGTCCAGATGAGATTTTCCAATTTTTTTTCTCAAGATGTGTTTAGACTTTCCTGATATTTTGTTATCTTATTGTATGTATTTCCCATAAACTACTTCAAATCCGTTTTGGAACCAAACGTGCTATTAATTAATTGCTTAATTCTATGCAGCTGCACTGTGCCAGTCCCTCTGCCAGATATGGGAAATACAAAGATAAACACAGCGCAATCCCATTTTGCAAGAGATTGAAAATTCAGTTACTGTGGTTCTCATTTTATGGCATGTTTGACTATAGCATCTCTTCCACATTATCATATTTGATATACACACATGGGAAATTTTAAAAGTGCATTAGAAGTATGTTTACTCGTCCTGGGCATCGATCTGCAACAATTATTTTTTTCACTAATAGATCCACTGGGAAGACCCAGCTAATGTGTAACTATGCCAAAGGGAAGAGATGTACTTCCTGGAGATAGGTGGAATTCTAGCAAGCCTGCTTTGAATTCTCTACTGTGTCACTGGATTTTAATTTTTTTATGAAGTAAATCTCTCCATCATGATCTACATCTGACAATCAGATATCTGTATACATAACTCACTCATTCTACAAACAAAAGTCTAGATATCAAAGGGAAAAGAATGACAAAAAAAAAAACAGTCAGTGAGCAGAGTGGAGTTTGATGAAATTAAGAGAAAGCTCATATGCAATTAGAATATTGAGTCCTCTCGTATAAAAATAGTATAAATATGTAGCTGGAAAACAGTCTAATGACTATTTACTAAATAATAATTATACAGGTTTGTATGTACATAATTGAGTAATTACTCCTTCTATATTTCCTTATACTAAAACAAGATCTAATAATATTTACATATCCTTCTGCTATCTGTGGTTGATCCATTTATGTGTGGATAACTTGAAAATCAGCTGCAATAAAATTTACTGTTCTCTGGTTTGGCATCCTCCCGGTGCATGAAGTGTTCCTATTGCTCAATAGAAATCTAGAGTGGTGGCACCAGCAGCATTTTCCGAGTTTGATATTGCACACACCAATCCTGAGGGAAGGTAGTGTACACTGTGCAGGCAC
The DNA here is from genome assembly GCF_008632895.1 of Mastomys coucha. Classification (NCBI taxonomy): domain Eukaryota; kingdom Metazoa; phylum Chordata; class Mammalia; order Rodentia; family Muridae; genus Mastomys; species Mastomys coucha. Next base: position 93,966,962 of record NW_022196915.1, on the reverse strand, counting down.
ACACATAATTTGCAATCCAAAGCTTAAAAAAAAAGGAGTCCAGGGAGGCAAGCTTAGTAGTAGTAGCAAGAAAATCCTGGGATGTGTACTTTCTGCCTAAGAATGGGAATAATTGTTCCTTGGACCAGCATGCCATTGAATGTGAATGGAATTGCACGTAGCTAATGGAGATAAAGTGATAAAGCAGTGACCATCAGTGGTGGTCACATTGTTCTGGATGAGTTCCAAACTTTGTAGGAGCCAAAGAACTCACAGACAGACTTCTTTGATGTCACAAGGCTCAAATTGTACAAGAAATTTGAGGGCTTGCTTTGTAGCCATAATTTTTAAAATTAATCTTTTATTGTAAGTAATTTTTTTTTTTTTTTTTTTT
>NW_022196915.1:93962539-93966579 GCF_008632895.1 Mastomys coucha | reverse complement strand
CTCAGAAATCTGCCTGCCTCTGCCTCCTAAGTGCTGGGATTAAAGGCATGCACCATCACTGCCTGGCCTATTGTAAATAATTACTAATGATTGGATCTAGAAGGGTAAAGTATCCTCTAAAAGGGGTAGATCCTCTTTTACAAAAATGTGGATTGATACATGACCTTGGGAATGGAAACAGTGGAGCAGTGAGTGAGTCAAGGGCTAAATATGATACTGGTACTTCAAATTCAATAGTAAATTCATTCTGCTTATTCAGTATGGGTTCCTGATAATAGTCCAAACAAAGAACAGAGACAGGAAAGTCGGCCCCTCCCTTTAACGCTAGTGGTGATTTCATTTTATAACAAAACTTGAAAAAGCTGAATGTGTGTATACACTTAATGTGATAAATACTTTGAGATTCTTTAAGGTTAATTTGTGGTTTTCAAATTTCTGGTAATCTAGACAACAAAAATATCATACTTTTAATATGAGTGCTAACATTAACTATGTATGATAATATAAGATTTTGTTAAGTTTTTGTTGCTCTGATAAAACACCACGGTACCCTAGAGAACAATTCGTGTAGGCTTAGAGTTCTACAAAGTCCATCATATTTGGGCAGATGGTCAGTGTCAGCAAGCGTCAGGTGTAGCTGCAGGAGCAGGAAGTTAAGAATTCACATCCTATACACAATGAGGAGGCAGAGAGAGTGACTTGGAAGTCCTCCCAAACCTCCCCAAAACCAGCCCAGTGACATAGTTCCTCTAGCAAGGTACACCTCTGAACACCTCACAAACAGTACCACTAACTGGAAACCAAGTAGTGATTACATACCTAAACCTAAGAGAGGACATTTCTCATACAACTGCTACACACATATGGTGTAGTTTAATAGGCATCAATCAGGATAAAACTTTTATATAATGTTAAAATTCATATTGTAAATATCAATTAGAGATTTAATATAAGTACAAATAAGTCTCATGTAAGTTACATGTGTATAATGTTATATAAAGTGTTTTCAGTATTTATTAAATAATATTAGAGTTGACAACTCTGAACTTAGAAAAATAGATAATTTTTCTACCAAGATTCAGTGCTCAAATTAACAAGATCTGCTTCAAGTCCTACTTTATATACTCACATTTATTGGGCATTGAATCAACACTTTGTGTTCTTAAATAAATTATGTTACACAATAAACTTAGATTGGAAAAGCATAGATTGGGAACAGACAATCACCTATATATTATGTATTATGCAAAACACTGTGATTCATACAGAGAAATTTCCTCCTCCTAATTTTTAATCAAATTAATGACTTATTCTATATTTATTTTAGAAAAACACTTTAAGATATGTCTGAAAAATAATTTTTATTCAAATTGTTATTTGCTATTTCTAATTCTGTTCTATCTTTTTAGAAGTCTAATTTTATTTCATATAGAATAGATATACACATAAAAATCACCTTCAGGAGAGAGAAAAGTAAAGTTTGTGACTCTTAAATCAGAATATTCATTTATTTCGTGAAAACTGTGTTGTTAGAGGCTGGATAAATGGTTCGGCTTCTAAGAAATCTTACTTCTCATCCTGAAGTCCCAAAGTTAGTTTTCAGTGTCTTACCACAACCTCTAACACGAACTCCAGGGGATCAAATGAACAATTCTGGTCTCTGCAGTTACATGAAAACACCTGGCATGAAGACATAGAGATAATACATATACATATATATGCATTATGTAGTCTTTAAAGAGATATTACTAAAACATTAGTATAAAATAGGCTAGAGATATTAAAAGAAAATTTATCATGCAAAACTGTGTCATGGACAGGCAACTTCCATTTTTAGCTGTCAATCTTATTGATCACCTTTGGCTGCCATTAAGCTACTAATGCTGTCTTTTATTAAGGAGACATTCATCAAGCGGCATAGGAAACAGTGGAGGGTCAGATAGGCAGCAGAGCAAAGACTTTGCCTCAGGTTTTTATTTTTTTCCTGATTGACTTAAGCAAAATTGTCTATTGTAGAGAAGATGTTTCCTTCTGCATAGATTAGGACAGCTTTTGATTGACACATTTGCAAATGCTGAAGTCCTGAAAACTGAAGTAAAATTTGTAGAAGCAAGAGGCTGCCTTTGCTTGATTTCCTCTGAGACATCCCACTGGGATTTGACATTTGATTTTGATTTTTCGAGACCACCTCTGTGACAAAATGTCATCAGCTCTCTCCTAATGCTAGAGACAGTGGGGACTATTTCACCAAATGCAAAGGACCAGTCTCATGTGACAGCAGTGACTATTTCATCAGGGAAGTCACAAGGAATAGCATGAGTTAGGAATATGTGAATAATCTAGGGTATGTTCTATAAAAACAAAACACTCATTCTCAGAGGGGGAGTTATCACTCATAAGAGTCACCATTGGCTTATTAACGCAAAACATTAGACAACACGATGATGTGTTCCCCCCAAAAAGTTACAGCAAGTAAACAGATGTAAAGTACATCTCTCACACAAAGTATTCATGTAGGGTGGGTGAGAAAAATGTACAAATGGGCTTCTGTAGTCAGAAATGATAACTGGTATATTATACAAACGCACATGCATAGCGCACATATTATATATGAAATTATATACTTGCTTATCTTCATTCTGAAGATATATTCTTGCTTTAAGTAGATGCAATTGTTTTCTAACAAAAGGCAAAATTTGGCTAATGGAAAACCCACAAATCATATATTAACAATAATGATACAAAGAATTATTTGATTTTTAAAAATTTCTTCACAGCATCTTTAATAAAATGATTACAATTTTGAAAATATAAAATCTGTTATTTATTATTACAACATATTTTTAGATTCAAGAAAGAGTAAATAAATGACAAGGATAGGGAACATTATAGAAAATATATACCTTTAGTACACTCATTTCTAATTTGTAGAAAATATTTTGAAATCAATACAAATTTGACAGATTTAAGTTAATAAAATAGCATTAAATGTTGGTTTGAATTTCTGGGAAACTGAGTGCCCTCTGAGTGAAGCTAGTGTTTAGTTAGGGAGAGGGAATTATATTGCAACAGCAGGCTATGACTGGCCTACTCTGTGAAGTCATCCATTTGAAATCATGCATCTGGTTTAGCAGTGTTTTGTTAAAGTGGCACCATGAGCAACCAAAAAGTGCAAGCACCGAAGTCTGCAAGGAGCTATGAATGACTACGGCAGACATGAGATTTACAGTTACTGCAAATTGTCAGTGCCTCATGTTCCTGGAGATATCAAAGTGTGCTATCGTAGTTCAATGTAACTGTTTAAGCACTGGGAAATGTCCTTTGTTTCTGCATTTGGCATTTTAGGGAATTCTACCATGCATATTAAAATCACATATTTCCTCAATCAATTGATGTCATACTTATGTGAGAAATTGTTGGTTGCACATCTACTTTGGGGTCTGCTCTACTCTTAATTTTATAATTAAGTTAGCAACTTTCCTTCAGTCTCTTGTTTTTTTTGTCCCTTCAGTTTTTTAGACAAGAACAACTCTGGGTCAGAAATTTTGACTGTGGCTTAGTAACCGCAGTCCCTCCACATTGGTCCCTGTGTATCTGTTGGAAGTAGAGTCTTCAAGTTTCCACTCCCCACTATTGGGCATTTTGGCTAAGTTCAGCCCCATTGAGTCCTGAGAACTCCTTACCTTCCAGGTCTCTGACACTTTCTAGAGAGTCACCCTATCTCGCACTACCAGAGGCTACATATTTCCACTCATTCTCCTGGCCCTCTGGGCTTAGCTCCTATTTCCTCCACCCCATACCTAATTCTGCTCTCCTTTTCCCCTCCTACTCTCCTTTCTCACCAGGTCCCTCTCTCTCTCTGCCTCCCATGATTATTTTCCTTCCTTCTAAGTAGGACTGAAGCATCCTCACTTGGACCTTCCTACTTGTTAAACTCCTTGGGGTTTGTGAGTGGTAGCCTAGGTATTCTGTTCCTTTTGTCTAATAACCACACACATACACATACACACACACACACACACACACACACACACACACAC
>NW_022196915.1:93955584-93957833 GCF_008632895.1 Mastomys coucha | reverse complement strand
ACACACACACACACACACACACACACACACACACACACACACACACACACACACACACACACATGAATCTATTTATATTTTCTCACGTGTGTAGGTGTTCAGGGCTGACTTCTTCAGATTAATTAATATCAAGAGTCTTATCACTAGAGAAGGCTTCCCTTCTTGAACCCTTCTTCCCTGCTTTCTGGATCCAATGGGCCTGCCAAGCTGCCCTGAGCAGCCTGCTAGCCTAGGCAGACCTCCATTCTTCTGCCAGCTCTCTGCCCAACTTCAGTGGAGCTGAGGCTCCTTAACCATATAGACCTGCAGACCCGGAACCATGCAACCCAATGATACCCACCAGAATCATCTAAGTCAACCCCCATTCCCAATACCTACTACAAAAGGGACTAAACCCATCCAGATGGCTAGAGGCCCTCAAAAGAACAACATCAACAAAATCCGGAGCAACATGATACCTTTAGAGCACAACTAACCTACTGCAGCAAGTCCTGGATATACTAACACAACCAAAGCACAAGAAAATGTGGGTTGATATTCTACAGAATTAAATATATGCATGATCATGAAGTGGACTATATTGATTGTAAAAGTCCATATATCATTTAACATAAAGTCTACACAAATGATTCATAGGTTAATTTAGTTTCCAAAGTCAATAGTTTGTGGATTAACTGTGCTCTGAGTTACCCAGCACTGTGATTGTCAATACTCAGTACACCACTGACTCCCATTGTTTAATTCTGAAATATAAATGTTCACCATAGTTCCAGGCATTCAATATTTGGTGGCTAATCTGTAGAGTTGTTGAGACTGGATTGCCAGGGGTTCAAGATGTGAGACTTCGGCTTCCTGTTCCTTTTTCAAATCCTTCACTATGCTACCATAGATCCAAAAAGTTTGGAATTGTAAGTCAAACAAACTCTTTATTCTAGAGGTGGCCTTAATCATGGTGACAGCTAGTAGAAAAGTAACTAAGACACTCATATTGCCCCATTTCACTGTTGTATCTAGACGACTAATACTTTATAAGCCAGGTAACCAGAAAAGGAGTAGACATTAAAAGATAGAGGGCTGAATTTCTGTCTTAAAAATGATATCATCTATTGAAAAGCAAATCCTTCAGACAACATTTCTAAAAGAGACAATTAACATTTCACTTATTGGATATATCAAAGATAAATGGGCTAATATGGTGCCTTGGCTAGAGAAGACTTTAAACCAAAATCATGTTTTTAAAGTTGAAAATAATATATTAAGTTCTGCAATGTGCCCAATAAATTATTTAAAGTTGAACAGAAGTGGTTTAAGTAAAAGCAATATATCAGAGCTAGATTCATATTATTATAGTTAACTGAGTCAAATATATTTTAATTAATAATAAACAGTATTATCAGATGTTTAGTGAAATATCAAACATGTCAACAGTATTTTTCAAAACATGAATAAAACAACATAATGATATTTTTGACAAATCTCTTAACACTTACCCTTTAGTTGGCAATTCTATCTCTACGAGTTTTTAATAAGAAAACGATAATTTTTAAAATAACTTAAATAAAAATGTAGCCAGGCAGTGGTGGCACATGCCTTAAATCCCATCACTTGGGAGGCAGAGGCAGGTGGATTTCTGAGTTCCAGGCCAGCCTGTTCAACAGAGTGAGTTCCGTGACAGCTATGGTTATACACAGAAACCCTGTTTTGAAAAACAAAAACAAAAAAGAAAGAAAGAAAGAAAGAAAGAAAGAAAGAAAGAAAGAAAGAAAGAAAGAAAGAAAGAAAGAGAGGAAGAAAGAGAGGAAGAAAGAAAGAGAAAAAAGTAGTTTGTAGCTTTATTTAAAAGACTAAAATTTCAGAATGAATTATATATCAAATCTTATGAGATAATTAAATGATATATTTTATCTCATTCAAAGCAATTCAGTTTCTCAGTTATTATCAGAGAGAGCATTCATCAATAACAAATCATTCACAAACAAGCACACAAAACATATTTTTAAAGTTTATGTGTACATAAGAACCAGAAATTTCTGGTTTTATTTCAAATTTTCTTTTCATGTCCAGCGGTTTTTTAAATTTTATTCTCATTTTTATTTGTTATTTATTATTTATACATGTTTTATTTATCTTAATGTGGGTGCATGTACATGCATGCAAGTGTGTATGTGAGTGTGTGTGGTATGTATGTGTGTATGTGTGTGTATATGTGTGTGTATGTGTGTGTGTATATTTATATATGTGAGTGTGTG
>NW_022196915.1:93915789-93955573 GCF_008632895.1 Mastomys coucha | reverse complement strand
ATGCATGTTTGTGTATGTTTGTGTGTGTATGTGTGTGTATGTGTGTCTATGTTTGTGTGTGTGTGTGTATGTGTGTGTATGTGTGTCTATGTTTGTGTGTGTGTGTGTGTGTGTGTATACCTTGCATGGGAGATGAGGGAATAACTTACATTGTCTTCACTCTTTACACCACATTGGCCTCACCATTTGAACTCTTACCTTCATTTTGTGGCTGGAATCTTTTGACTCTCTCTATTCATCTCCAATCATTTCGAAATTAGTTTATTGGCTTTGTCTTCCAAAGTTACATCACATTTTCATTAGCCATTTACTATTTTGAATATAGAAATATGCAAAAATGTTGTCAGATTAAAATAAAAAATAGATGATAATGGGTGAAATAATCACAATATTAAGTAAGTCAATAAATAAAACTCCAAGGCATTGAATGGTTTGATCACACATAAAATTTCACTTCCATGTTTTTAATGGCAATCAAGAAATTTATTGTGAGTTAACCAAGGTGGTACTTGGTAATCCTAGTACTTTATTGGCTAACACGGAAGGAACTTTAGTTTGTGGCTTACTTACTTGCTCTACACAAAGACTTGTCATTTTGTTTGTTTGTTTGTTTTGCTCTTTTTTGGTTTTTTTTGTTTGTTTGCTTTTTGTTTTTTGTTTTTTTCGAGACAGGATTTCTCTGTATAGCCCTGGCTGTCCTGGAACTCACTCTGTAGACCAGGCTGGCCTCGAACTTAGAAATCCACCTGCCTCTTCCTCCCAAGTGCTGGGATTAAATGCATGAGCCACCACTGCCTGGCACAAAGACTTGTCTTAATGCACTATGGATGCCAAGAAGTGCTTGCTCACAGGAGCCTGATATAGCTGTCTCCTGAGAGACTCTGCCAGAGCCTGACAAATACAGAGGCAGATGATTGCAGCCAACCATTTTACTGAGCACAGGGTCCCCAGCGGAGGAGTTGGAGAAAGGACTGAAGAAGCTGAAGGGGTTTGCAACCCATAGGAAGAACAATATCAACCAACCAAAGCTTCCAGGGAATAAACCACCACAGAGTACATATGGAGGGACCCATGGCTCCAGCTGCATATATAGCAGAGAACTGCCTTGTAGGACGTCAGTGGAAGAAGTGGCCCTTAGTCCTGTGAAGCTTGATGCCCCAATGTAGAGAAATGCCAGGGTAGGGAGGGAAGAGTGGGTGGGTAGGTCAGGGTGCACCCTCATAGAAGCAGGGGGCAGAGGGGATGGGATAGGGGGTTTCAAGAGTGGAAACCAGGAAAGGGGATAACACTTGAAATGTAAATAAATAAAATATCCAATTTTTAAAAAAGAAAAGAAAAGTGAAGAGAAGGGAAGAGAAATGAAAAGAAAAAATAAGAAAAGGAAGAGAAGAAAAGAAAAGAAAAAAGAAAAGGAAAGAAAAGGAAGAGTCAGAGAGGAGGAGGAGGAAGAAGAGAAGGAAAGGAAGTAGTTTACTGTTATACATGAATGCAAGCCTTTTGATTTATGTGCAGTCTTTTCTTGACACTTCCTCTTCTTTTAAAATATATTTATGCCATGCACGGTGACACACGTCTTCAGTCCCAGCTCTCAGAAAGCAGAGGCAGATATATCTCTGAGTTACAAGCAAGCCTGGTATACAGAGCCAGTTCCTCTACAGCTAGACACCCTATCTCATGGAGAACCCTGTGTTGAAAAACTAACAAACTTAGTATTTATTTATTTACTATTAAAAAATTAAGATTTTTGTACGTAACTTGTTTTCAATGGTACATTTGTATTTCTCTATATTTTGTTTTGTAATGAATATTTATCATAAGTAGTTTAATCTTCATATATTCTTACTAAATTTAATTATTTATCTGCCATACTGGCCATTGCCACACTCATCTTTGAGAGTATAAGGTAATTTACTATTTACAGAGGATAATATGGAATTTTTATCTCATAAAATATCAGATTTAGGAACCCTGATTACAATCTTTCCAATGTGAGTAGTTATCTGAGAAGCAACAAGCAGAGAGAACCTTAGGAAGGGTGCAATATTTATATCATTATTAATAATTGTAGGTTTCCTAAATTTTGTTCATTTTAATAAAGTTAAGTTTGTTCTTTGGGTCTCTTCACATAAAGGACTATTTGCTAAGTCAAATTAGAATGGAAGCACTTGACAACGGTGTGATATTATGTGACTACAGTGAGCATTGCTTCTTGTAATTAGACAGCATGTGGGTTTGGTTTTTGTCATTACTGTCATTGCACTGTGGCTTGCCCATTTCTGTCTATCACATACTGGACATGGACCTTACACTTTCGTGGTGGCTTCAGGGAGAAAGATGGTTTAGTGCTCAGTTCTATTATTTATATAGAAACAGAAAAGTTTTTGTTCCATTTATCTTCTCTAGTCTAGAATTGTCAGCTGCAGAGCATTTCCTAGGTTAGCTGTGTAATTGGTAGAATTTGTTTCTTCTGCCTGCCCACACTAATTTAGTATTATAAAGGAGAAACGAGAAACACCAAGAAAGAAGGCCCTTCCTCACACAGACACATACACATACACATGCTTATAAATAAATGTACGAATTAAGTGTTCATCTCTGCCTTTTCTCTAACCAAATTTTCTCAAGAGTCCATCAACTTGCCTATACATACACGATGCATGAATTTCTTCCCACTTACCTAAGAATCAGCTTGCAGATCCATTCATGAACACATAAACTCTTAAGTACCCCTTAAGCTTAGCTAACCTTGGACATGTCCTCAGCACTAGTTTGCTTACAACTTTTCATTCCTCAATCTTCCCAAGTTTCAAGCTTGCTTGCCTCTTTGATTTTGTACAAATTATTAGCAAGTATGAACCACTGTTAAGGTTGCCTAAGACATGATCGAAAAAATGTTATCAAGTCACCAGTGTGAGTAGTGATTTGAGAAGCAACAAGTCAGAGAGAACCTTAGGAAGTGCACAATATTTATATCATTATCAATAATTGTAGGTTTCCTAAATTTTTAGGGAAAGAAAAGACGGTAGTTCAGGCTTCTAACAGTTAATTCCAACACTCAGGAGGCAGAGACAGGCAGATCTCTGAGTTCAAGTCCAACCTGTACAGAGAAATTCCAGGACAGCCAGGTATATACAGAGAAACCTAATCTACAAGCTGAATAAATAAATTACTTAAAGAAAAAGAAACAGGGGAAAGAATATGCTTATTTTTTTTGTAATTTTTTTAAATGGAAAAAGTGTCACCTCTGATAAAAGTCTGTGAAACTGATTACCATGAAAAAACTGAATCTTAAAGAAAAAGGAAAACACTGCACTTTACGAGTTTTAGGTCTAGGTAACTTGAAGATCCTCTCCTTGGGAAACCTTGGAGTATTTCTCTTCCTAGCCTCTTGGACCCTGAGTGAGCTGGGGATGGAATGCTGCTACCCAGGGTTACAGACCAGGATTTCTACTCTTTCCTCTCAGAATGCAACTTGTTACTTACTTGCATATATTTTAAATTCCTCAGATCTGGTGAGGATACATCATCAGGTGTGTGTGTGTGTGTGTGTGTGTGTGTGTGTGTGTGTGTGTGCCTATGACAGTATGCATGTGTGGTGGCTTAGTACCTGTTTACCAAACTGTTTTAAAAAACCTTCCATAATCTGGGAATTTTACCTTATCCCCTTCCCTCATTTTCTGAATGTCATGGTAAGCTTTCTAGTCTGAAATCAAAGAACTTAAGCATGCATTGTGTTTTCATCCTGCAGACTTAAATAACATTCAATAAATGCCATCAGAAAAACCTAACACTATCACCAAATTGGCTGAAATTCTATAAAACTTTAAAATAGAAAAGTATATGCCTGGAAACAAATATTCTCTACAAAATTATGCTATTATGTAATATATATATATATATATATATATATATATATATATTCAGAATAGCCACTTTCTGAGTACAAAAATAAAATAGAGGTTCCAAAGGCATCAAACGATATAAAACGCTGTACCGCAGAGAAGGCAGAAACACATTTAAAGCACCGATGAAAATGGCGTGCAATATAATTACCTCAAATTGCCGTTCGCTTGACACCCTGACACTAATTTTATTCAAGCCATTGGGAAATAAATGTTTTAAAAGCCGTACTTTCGGAACGCTAGAGCTCGCGGGGGCTGTGAGGTCTTTAAGGAAAGGAAAGGGTAAAGTTTCTAGCACGCAAAAAGAATTAAATAATCAATTTAAAATAAGCTTCTATGTAGATCGACAGCCTCTAATACCCACGTTTTTAACGCTTGCCCTGTACGTGGATTGTTTTTTTCTTTCTTTCAGCATTCCCTCACCAGATGGATTTTTGCTACTGCAGATCAGCAGAGGGTGTCAGATCTTTCAGAGTGCACCAGGCTGGAACCAGCAGAGCTTCTTAGCAACTCCCCCCTCCTCCCCTTTCTCGCGCTCTCTTCCTCCCTCAGACAACTCGCTCCCCCTCTCTCCTCCCCCCTCCACGTAATTCCGAAAGAGCAGAAGAAAGAGAAGGAGAACAAGCAAAGAAGAGCTAGTAAGCGCCGGCCGGAGCACAGAAAAAAGGGCTGAAGACGACCAAAGGGGAGAAAAGGAACACGATGGACATCCACAAAACGCAGTGATTGCGGAAATTTTCCAGCGCCATTGGCTGGGCAGTGTGTCTTTTGGGCGGGCGTGATTTCAGCACCGGGGGCACTGGACAGCACCTCGGGGGTACTTCTGGGCAACCTGCAACCAAGACAAGAACTCCGCCAGCAGCCTGGACCACTGAAGCCGCCGAAAGCCCTGCTTTGTATCAGAGAGGCAAGGTCAGTCCGACGCACAGCCATCTCAGGCAGTGCGCCTGTACTACGCTGCAAACCTGCTTGTTTCTAACATGCACTTGCTTCTAATTGCTAGCATTGTTCCCTTCCTGGTTAGTGAGAACCTCTAAACATGGTTCTGTAAGGGCGCGTTTCCTTTTAATTTTACAGGTATATATTTAACTTATTTTGGTTATTTTTAAAGGGTTGAGGGGGAGTAGTTTGCTTTTTCTCTCTCTCTCTTTCCTCTACTTTCCACCCCCCCCCCCCTTTTCTGCTTGCCTTGCACTATGTGCCTGGATAGTTTGTGGATATAATTATTGACTGGCGTCTGGGCTATTGCAGTACGGGGGGGTTAGGGAGGAAGGAATCCACCCCCACCCCCCCAAACCCTTCTTTTCTCTTTCTCTGGGATCGGACATTGGAGCACTAAATGAACTTGAATTGTGTCTGTGGCGAGCAGGATGGTTGCTGTTACTTTGTGATGAGATCTGGGATGAATTGCTCGCTTTAAAAATGCTGCTTTGGATTCTGTTGCTGGAGACGTCTCTTTGTTTTGCCGCTGGAAACGTTACAGGGGACGTTTGTAAAGAGAAGATCTGTTCTTGCAATGAGATAGAAGGGGACTTACACGTAGACTGTGAGAAAAAGGGCTTCACGAGTCTGCAGCGCTTCACCGCCCCGACTTCCCAGTTTTACCATTTATTTCTGCATGGCAATTCCCTCACTCGACTTTTCCCTAATGAGTTCGCTAACTTTTATAATGCGGTTAGTTTGCATATGGAAAACAATGGCTTGCATGAAATCGTTCCGGGGGCATTTCTGGGGCTGCAGCTGGTGAAACGGTTGCACATCAACAACAACAAGATCAAGTCTTTTCGAAAGCAGACTTTTTTGGGGCTGGACGATCTGGAATACCTCCAGGCCGATTTTAATTTATTACGGGATATAGACCCGGGGGCCTTCCAGGACTTGAACAAGTTGGAAGTCCTCATTTTAAACGACAATCTCATCAGCACCCTACCTGCTAATGTATTCCAGTATGTGCCCATCACCCACCTCGACCTCCGCGGAAACAGGCTGAAAACACTGCCCTATGAGGAGATCTTGGAGCAGATCCCTGGCATTGCTGAGATCCTGTTAGAGGATAACCCTTGGGACTGCACCTGTGATCTGCTCTCCCTGAAGGAATGGCTGGAGAACATTCCCAAAAACGCCCTAATCGGCCGAGTGGTCTGCGAAGCCCCCACCAGGCTCCAGGGTAAAGACCTCAATGAAACCACGGAACAGGACCTGTGTCCTTTAAAAAACAGAGTGGATTCTAGTCTCCCGGCTCCCCCTGCCCAGGAAGAGACCTTCGCTCCTGGTCCCCTGCCAACTCCTTTCAAGACAAATGGGCAGGACGAGCATGCCACCCCAGGGGCTGTTCCAAATGGAGGTACAAAGATCCCGGGCAACTGGCAGCTCAAAATCAAACCCACGCCACCGATAGCAACTGGGGGCGCCAGAAACAAACCTCCAGTGCATGGCCTGCCCTGCCCCGGGGGCTGCAGCTGTGACCACATCCCAGGCTCAGGCTTAAAGATGAACTGTAACAATCGGAACGTGAGCAGCTTGGCTGATTTGAAGCCCAAGCTTTCCAACGTGCAGGAGCTTTTCCTTCGAGATAATAAGATCCACAGCATCCGAAAATCCCACTTTGTGGATTACAAGAACCTCATTCTGTTGGATCTGGGCAACAACAACATCGCAAACATAGAGAACAACACTTTCAAGAACCTTTTGGACCTCAGGTGGCTGTACATGGATAGTAACTACCTGGACACTCTGTCCCGGGAGAAATTTGCTGGGCTGCAGAACCTCGAGTACCTGAACGTGGAGTACAACGCGATTCAGCTCATTCTCCCCGGTACTTTCAATGCCATGCCCAAACTGAGGATTCTTATTCTCAACAACAACTTGCTGAGGTCCCTACCGGTGGACGTTTTTGCTGGGGTCTCCCTGTCTAAGCTCAGCCTGCACAATAATTACTTCATGTACCTCCCAGTGGCGGGGGTGCTGGACCAGTTAACCTCCATCATCCAGATAGACCTGCATGGCAACCCCTGGGAGTGCTCCTGCACCATTGTGCCTTTCAAGCAATGGGCAGAACGCCTGGGCTCCGAGGTGCTGATGAGCGACCTCAAGTGTGAGACGCCGGTGAACTTCTTTAGGAAGGATTTCATGCTGCTCTCCAATGACGAGATCTGCCCCCAGCTGTATGCGAGGATCTCGCCCACGTTAACTTCGCACAGTAAAAACAGCACTGGGTTGGCGGAAACCGGGACACACTCCAACTCCTACCTAGACACCAGCAGGGTGTCCATCTCCGTGTTGGTCCCGGGACTGCTGCTGGTGTTCGTCACCTCCGCCTTCACCGTGGTGGGCATGCTCGTGTTTATCCTGAGGAACCGAAAGCGGTCCAAGAGAAGGGATGCCAATTCCTCTGCGTCCGAAATTAATTCCCTACAGACAGTCTGTGACTCTTCCTACTGGCACAATGGGCCTTACAATGCAGACGGGTCCCATAGGGTGTATGATTGCGGCTCTCACTCACTCTCAGACTAAGCTCCCCTCGACCCTAAAGGGGGAGGAGTGCAGGAAGACCATCCATCCTCTCCTGCCGCCTGCATCGCGGGGGGGAGTAGGAGAACATTGACCCAGATCTAGCGTGTCACAAGCACCGATGGACATGAGTAAATAAATAAGTATGAACTCACTCAACTAAGAGGCTCTGGCCCTTAAGCTCCCATCTGAAAACAAAGAGCAGACTGTGGAGCTGCGAGTGCAGCTAGCTAGCTCTTTGCTCTAAGCTCCCTTTTGACTCAAAGCCCAGCATGGGGCCTGCCAGAAGAATTGAGCCCTCTTGCTCTGAGCCAAAGGTCCCCTGGGGCTGGCTGCAGTGGCTCTATACATATATACATATATCACATCTATATAAAGAAATAGATATCTATTTTTCCCCTGTGGATAGCCCGAAGATGGCTCCCTGTTGGTAATGCAGGGATGGGCAGTTGCACGAAGGCATGAATGTATTGTAAATAAATAACTCTGACTCCTGACAAGAACAAAAAACAAACAAAAAGTGCTGCATGGCTCGCATGGAATCCACACGCTCCAGGGACTCTACCCCCTCCCCCAACCCCACCGCCCCACTGCGACTGGAGACGGCGTCACAGCACCCACTCTCTTACCTGATAAGTCACATCGTATCAAACTTTCTATAAACAAAATACAGTATAATCAGAAAGTGCCATTTCGCCCTTATTTGTGATTGGTAGGCAGTTCAGAGCGTATGTTTACTGTGAAAAAAAAATGTAAAGGTTTATTTAAGACATTTGCATGGCTAAGTCATCAGTCCATTTTATGAGTTAACAATGTATTTTGTTGAGCAAAGTTTTTAAGGGTTGTTTTGGGTTCTTTTCTTTCGATGGTGATGTTTGATTTTATTTTAATTTCTGAGGGGGAATATTTTTCTATACATATCCAATAATGCCTTCCATCTGAATGTAAAATAAGTACCCATGATTTCTATTATAGTACCAGTGTAATTATTTAAGAAAAAAGATTCTGGGGCAGTTAAGCATGACCAATTAATGTCACTCTAGTGCTTAGGCTGCGATCCTATGGTAGCAATTGTGTGCTGGTAAAAATCTTACTTATAAAGTAGGAACAAAGAACCGAGGAAGCACGTGAAACTTACTAATTCTATTCGAGGATTTTATAATGGCATATTTTTTCAGTATTAAAGTGAAAATGTTTTCAAATCTGGGTCCTTACATTTTTCCAGCTTCCTATTTGGATTTATGGTGGAAGGGAGGGGGTGGGGATACGCCTGGGAGGCGGGGTAGGTCCCTTCTGGAGCTCCAGAAAGGCTCTCTCCTTAATTACCTTAGTGTTTAATCATTCACTAGCTCTCCTCCTCACAATCTCCCATCCAACACCCTCCCCCACCCCTGGACTTCACTGCTTTTCCACTGCCTATAAAGTACCTTCTGACCCAATCAACTCTGCCCTCCCTCCGTGCTCGCTCTCCTAATGCAGCAGCGAATCCCCTTATCAATACTGGAAATCCCTCCCTGCTGTTATGAAGGTGCTGCCCACACTGCAGATATATTGGAAATGTTAGGATAGATTTGATTTAATTGACTTTGTCTAGATCGGTCTCATTAAACAGAGGGAGATTTCATTGGTCAGCACTCCTTCATGAAAGACAGCCCTAATGACTGGTGTTTGAGATGCGGATGCTGGCATTTTGAATTCAACATCTGCTGAAAACGGTAAAACTAATTAGTGGCCACCCACCCTCCGCCCCAGCAACTACATATTGAAAACTGTTGAAGTACTCATCTTTATGGAAATCAATCATTATACTAAAAAAAAAAAAAAAAAAAAATGTTTCACACTTATCATTCCAACTTCTGGTTATGACCCAGTAATTACCAAGGGAAAGCAGTGAACTATTTGAATTTTACCGACCAATGTAATTCTATTCTGAATCAGATGCCCTCGGGAATTCTAAGCAACTCTATTTCATCAGCAGTTAGGTTACAAACCACACATATTGATGGAGTTTGCATTCCACCACACATCCACTCTTGAGAAGTATGTCAAAGACAGGAGACCACAGACTGAAACTGCAGAATTAAAAGCCAGCTCAGTAAAAGCCCCCGGGAGAAGGTGTAAAGAGATGTGCCAGTTAGAATTCATATTCTAAAAAGAGATCATTTCCCAGAACAGTGATGTTGTGGAGTATGTATTATTTATCTTAACACTTTTAAAATAAAATCTTTATTATACACACTGACTGTTCCTAAGGGCATCTATTACCTTTTTTCTTCTTGATTCTTTTGTTTGGGGATTGCATTTCATAATGATAAAATGGAAAATGACTGTCCTCTGGCAATTGATCTTGGTTATTTACCACTTTTTTATATGAAAGCTTTAACATTTTTATGGAAAGAAAAACTGTATTATTGATAAACAACTAACAGATTCCTTCATGGTGGAAAAAATGGAGAAGGAGATGGGTTATCTCTCCTTGGATGTTAAGAAAGAAAAAAAGAAAACAAAACAAGGCAGATTTAGAAATGTCTCCCATGAAGGGCAGCATTTATTAAGAAATATCTATTGAAGTTTTAAAGCTAATCAATAATTAGGGAAGGTCAAAAACAGGAATGTGTCATAGAAACAGTACACAGTGAAATAAGTTTCTCCTTAAACATACAGAAATTAGTGTGTAAAATTAAGTTAAAGAAGCCAAATTGTCAGAATACTACTTTTAATGTTTTTTTTTTTGAGTCTTTCATTGCCAGACATGCTAATTTAAAACACTAATCTAAGTTTCAAGATCACAGGGTGATTTTTCCAATGCTATTTCCATTATACAGATGAGACCATGGAGGCTAACAAATAACAAACAATACACAGGAACATAAATCATGTACGGTAAAAAGTAAGAGACCATTTAATTCAATTTCCTTCATATTTCAAAACCCCATTTTATATGAAACAGTCATCATACCAACCTCTTAAAGATTATTAAAATACAAAGCTATAAACTTGCTACTATAAAACAGATTAGGAGTGAGGTTGCAACTTCCAAATTATAATAGTGGTGGCCCTTTACCTTTTTTAATATATCTACCACAAAAATACCTTTTCTCAAATTGATGTAGCTAAATTTGTTCTTCTCTTCCTTAGAATAAAAAAAATAACCAACCAAAAATATGAGTGCATCATAGGATTCATAGGATATGGATTTGCACCACTGAATATATATTATACTTACATTGATTCCAATCTTATCAAAGGTGCCAGAATCTTAATAATTAATACTATACATGAAAACCTATAGGCAAGCAATGTCCTATGGTTTTATACAGATAATAATTTATTAATAATAACTGATTTATTGACTTTATTAGAGTGTCACCAACACAATTCAATTTACATGGGTATGTTTAATATACCCATGTATAGAGCTACATATAAGTAAGCAGGACATATAATACACATGATATCTCATATGTGTTTTGTTGGAAGGGCTTTGTACCTTTGCTGCTTCTTTACACAAAATGCTCATATAAGTGTAATTTTCACATCCATAGTGTAAATATCCTGTTCCTAGGTAAATCACATTTTGTCTCAGAATGATGAGAGGAAGAGCTTTTGATTGTGACAAATGGGTGGAAGAGAAAATCAGCTAGAATATCTTATATGGATACATTGTTTTAAAGAAACTTTTAGTAACTCTGGTTGTTGCTGTAGTTATGGGCATAGTAGAAGTTCAGCTGTTGCCATAGATGTTTAATGCTTCATATGCTTGCATGTTTATACAGGGAGAAGCTGGGATACCTACTAATGTTAACACAATGCAGTTTCTGTTTCTAACTTTTTGTACTAGGTATAATCAGAATTGTCATCAACACCAGGAAGTGTTAAACTTAGGTGGGTCATTCTAAAGGCAATATGTTAAATTGGGGCTAAGATTTTCATAAACCTTAGTAGAGAGAAAGAGAAGGTGGGAATGGAAATTTGAAGGGTGAATGTAGAAGTGTCTGTTGTCAGTAGGATTGTGGAATGTTAGATTTAGTGGCTCCTATTTCAGAGCTCCTGATGCTACTTTATACATAGTTTTATTTGAAGTTTTTACTTGAAGTAAATGATGATACTAATTATGCTTATGATTTAGTTTCAGAATTGAGATTTGGTTTATCTTTGTTTTGTTTTGCTTTGTTTTTCAAAGTTTAATCTATATTTTGAAGGCTATATTCAATACAATATCAATAAATTTAGGAAAAGCATATCCAAATATTTATTATAAAGTTTACTCTAAATATTTGAACTAAAGAGAACTAAATTAATCACATCTTATGTTTTTGCCTTTTAAAAAACCAGTATCCATCCTAAAAGCTATATTCACAGATCATATGCAAGACAAAACTTTTTGATAGTACTGAAAGTTGAAGCAACACCATCAAATTGATTCTATGACAGCACTCACTACAGGACTTGAAATGCAGAAACATAAACAGCTGTATCAACCTGCTCAATACTATCAAAATTTCATTGGATTTTAGGAAAAAAAATGAAAAAGTAAAGGTAATGATGACTTAATTAAGTGTTCAAAAATTATACTTTTTAGATGAAATGGGCCTCTGAAGGCATTACCTTGGAACTTCTTTCAATCTTTATAGCTCAGTCAGTGCAAACTTTTCAGTGCAATAAACCAAAAAATTGAGTTTACTGGTTTAGACTTTAATTTGTTTTGTTACATTTACATTTAAAATAGATTGATCAGACTATATGCTGACATGGAACTGAATTTCATTTTGTACAAAATTTGCTGGAGAATTACTTAAGAGTTTCAGATGTGTTTACTGAAGCAAACAGTTGACAATGTTGACTGTGCACTTGCTATATAAAGAATATGGAATCCTTTGGTTTCATACAAGATTACTTCCCAGATCTCCAAAATGTACCAAAATATGCAGATCCACAAGTCTTCGATAAAATGGTAAATGTTTTGAATAGAATCTAAGCTTATTTCCCACAAAGTAATCTGGATATTAGGTTTAATTTAAGATCTAATACAATGTGGATAATCCACACATAACTATCAGGATTGGTTGTTTTGTAAGCCACTACAGAAGTTTGCATGTGTTTATTACAGAAGCATTTTCTTGGATAATGATAAGGTTGGTTTCGGAGTTCCAGGTTCCAGTGAACACCCTGCCTCAGACTCATGGCAGGCAGTAAAGGTGTTTACTTTTATGAAGCATGCTTGCTCCTTCATATCTGAAGTGGATGTACTTGATGTGTGAGCATAGAGAAACTTCAAGATAATGTCAGGTGTCTTCCTCAGTTGCTTCTCCAAGTTATATTTTTGAGACAGAGTATCTCACTGTACCCAGATCTTACAGTTTTATCTAAGGAGGGGTTGCTAAAGATCTCCTGGGATTCTCCTTTTTACATTTTCCAATGCTGAATTATAAGCACATATTACCTTGCTCTGTGGTTGTTGATGATGCATACATCTCCCACACTGATGGTACATCTTACACTCTTTCTGCTGAACAATTTCCACAACCTAAGGGGGCATATATCTGAAAGTACATAATATAAGTACTCTATTGGCTGAAGTTTCCTAGAGATAATTTTACTGTAGGTTGTTTCTTATTAAAATAATATAAGGCAATTCTAAAACTTTAGCAGTCTGTGATATATGAGGATAAAATATATTCATCATTGGAATCTAATACATCACTGGCAGTGTATAACACTAGTAGAATATCTTATGTTGTTTAGTAATTTAGGTATCTAGCCATTGTAATCTTTTTTTTATCAACTATTATACACTAAATTAAAAATACCAAAACAATGTTTTAAATGAAAAATATTTACCATTATTTATTTCTTTTTTAATATATAAATAATGCTAAACATTATATAGCCAACTTAGAGATTTGAAGGGGTATAGATTTTTTTCAGTCTTAAGTAAATGACACATAAGTTTTCTTTTTTTAGCTCAACATTTCTAATTGATTTAAGTTGTATTGCATTATGATGAGAAAAGATACATTATTTCAATTTATCTGAATTTGTTAACATTAAAAAACATATTTTAAGTAAATAGAATTAAATCACATTCTTGTTTCCCCTTTGTACCCCAACTCCTCCCAGAGACCCCCCTTCAATACCTACAATACCTTTTTTTGGTCATACTCTTTAAAATTTATAAAATATTATAACAATAAAAATGAGTATTATAAAAGTTGTTTGATATAAAACAACAATCAATTTAACAGTCTTATGTAGATGCTTGTCTACAGCAATACTGAAAATACATACATTTTGCTCAATATAAATTTTAAATAAGTCCAAACATATTAACTGTATATTTTAAAACAATACATTACTACTAGTACTTTTTTAAATGAACATAAATATATAAAGTCTTTTTGTTTGTTTGTTTGATTGCTTGTTTTGTATCTAGTAGAGCTTAAAATCTTGGCTTTTACTGTGGTACAAGCCCAAAATAAGAACAATTTTTAGACATTGGATTTCATTGTCATAGAGCTGTACTTCAATGACCCTCATATCACCAAAGGATTTTACCTCCATCATCGTAGCTAAGCTGAGAGTTGACAGTTCTACTGCACCAAGGAATGAATTGTAGGCATGATTTTTGGATACAGACTTCCTGCTATGGTCAAAGCTAATTGACTTGAGTGAGTGACTTTATTCTCAGTCCATAGAGAATAGGTTAACATTCACTTTTCAAGTGGTGTGTGTATTAAGATGGTCTTTCCATAAAGTCATTCACCAACTGTTTCAATGAACAATGGTTCTGCTTGGAGGGTGGCACAGACATTAAGTGAGGTTAAGAATCTGGTTCATTGGCTGTGATAATTTGGAAAAGCATTCATCTCAGAGAAAGAGTAACTTATAAAGTCCTCTTTTACAAACTTGATACAATAGTTACAAATGTCAAGCAAAGCATTCAGTCTCACTCTTTGTTGTTCTCTTACAAACCACCTCCCAAGTTAATTGTTTACTTTTCTTTTGGCTGTATAAATACTTTTGAAATATGTAAGCTGTTCTAAAAATCATAGTGTAAAAACATGAAATAAACAATAGTACTAATAGAGAAGCTGAGATATGAGAAGCATGATTTCAAGACCATTATGTGGTACACAGCAAGACACTGTCAGGAACAAAAAAGCTGAAAGTGTATATGGATTGTATAATATTGGACTTATCTCTCCAATTTCCAAATTAGAGAGACCATTGGATAACAGTCAATAAATTTCTAATTCCTCATATTTTTGGATTTTAATCGATTAGGATATATTGGTAATAACTTTCATATTAAGATATTAAGAAAAAGTAATTGTTACTTCCTGTTGTTTTTGTTGTAAGAGGTGGAATTAGGTTTGTGTGGCTTTGTTAAAAGATTATTTTCTTGTTTCTTCTCGGGTGTAGTTTTGCTCCTTATGTTGGTGTTTTCCATCTATTATCCTTTGTAGGACTGGATTTGTGGAAAGATATTGTGTATATTTGGTTTTGTCACGGAATGTCTTGTTTTCTCCATCTATGGTAATTGAGAGTTTTGCTGGGTATAGTAGTCTGGTTTCACATTTGTGTTCTCTTAGGGTCTGTATGACAACTGACCAGGATCTTCTAGCTTTCATAGTCTCTGCTGAGAAGTCTGGTGCAAATCTGATAGGCCTGTCTTTATATGTTACTTGACCTTTTTCCCTTATTGCTTTTAAAGTTCTTTCTTTGTTTAGTGCATTTGGTATTTTGATTATTATGTGATGGGAGGAATTTCTTTTCTGGTCCAGTCTATTTGGAGTTCTGTAGGCTTCTTGTATGTTCATGGGCATCTCTTTCTTTAGGTTAGAGAAGTTTTCTTCTATAATTTTGTTGAAGATATTTACTGGCCCTTTAAGTTGGGATTCTTCACTCTATTCTATACCTATTATCCTTAGGTTTGGTCTTATTGTGTCCTGGATTTCCTGGATGTTTTGGGTTAGGAGCTTTTTGCTTTTTGCATTTTTGTTTGTTTGTTTTTCGAGACAGGGTTTCTCTGAGTAGCCCTGGCTGTCCTGGAACTCACTTTGTAGACCAGGCTGGCCTTGAACTCAGAAATCCACCTGCCTCTGTCTCCCAAGTGCTGGGTTTAAAGGTGTACGCCACCACCGCCCAGCTGCTTTTTGCATTTTTGTTGACTGTTGTGTCTATGTTTTTTATGGTATCTTCTGCCCCTGAGATTCTCTCTCTTGTATTCTGTTGGTGATGCTTGCATCTATGACTCCTGATTTCTTTCCTAGGTTTTCTACCTTCAGAGTTGTCTCTCTTTCTGATTTCTTTAATGTATTTATTTCCATTTTTAGATTCTGGATGGCTTTGTTCATTTCCTTCACCTGTTTGATTGTGTTTTCCTGTAGTTCTTTAAGGGATTTTTATGTTTCCTCTTTAAGGGCTTCTAGCTGTTTACCTGTGTACTCCTGTATTTCATTGAGGGAGTTATTTATGTCTTTCTTAAAGTCCTGAATCATCATCATGAGAAATGATTTTAGATCTGAATCTTGCTTTTGCAGTGTGATGGTGTGTCCAGGACTTGCTATGGTGGGAGAATTGGGTTCTGATGATGGCAAGTGACCTTAGTTTGTGTTGTTTATTTTCTTATGCTGCCCCCCACCCCAGCCATCTGGTTATCTCTAGTGCTACCTGCCCTTGCTAAATCTGACTGGAGTCTGTCATTCCTGTGATCCTTGTTGTGTCAGAATTCCACAGAGTCAAGCTCTTTTTGTGAGCCTGTGATTCTGGGATCCTGTGATACTGGGCTTGTTAGAGCATCTGGGAGTGGAGCTTCCTCTGGGTATTGTGGGACTTGCTGCGGGAGTTTGTGCCTAAGGTCTGCTCAGGACACCTGCCCAGACAGACTGGAAGCATCCTGAGCCACTGGGATGGCAGAGTTCCTGTGTGCCTGGGTCCTGCAGATCCTGGCTGCTCCCTGTGTTGAGACAGATGTGTCCTCCTCACCTCTGATCCTCTGATCCTGGACATATCAGAGTGCCTGTGAGGGGAGCCACCTATAATTGTTGTGAGACTGGCTGAGGAGTTTGTGCCCAAGGTCTGCTCAAGGCACCAGCTCAGACAGTCTGGAAGGAACCTGTGCCACTGGGCTGGTGGAGTTCCTGCGTGCCTGGGTCCTGCTGGTCCCAGTTACTCTTAGTCTTGGGACAGATGTTGTGTCTTTCTCACCTCTGATCCTGGGCATGTTAGAGCACCTGGGAGTGGAGCTTCCTCTCAGTGTTGTGGGACTAACTGGCTGCAGAGTTTGCCCCAAGGTCTGCTCCATAAGTTTTCAATTTTCATTATTTGAGAAATAAAATATTTTACATTTTATCCCCGAAAAGGGTATTACATTATTAGTTTAGAAATAACCATCACAGCATTCTTCATTAGGTTTGTATAATTTCCATGTAGAAATAGATTCAGGAAGTTTAATATAAAGTTGTATATACTTTTATAAATATATATCTAAGCTAAATATTCTTATTTTACTTATTTTTAATAAAATTTAATTTTCGCTTATGTACCAGTAACCTTCATTTGTTCAAGGCCAATGGTTTAAAAATCAGGGAACTGTAAGCAGAACTATGCGTTTGCTCACTTTCATGTCTTGTTGTCTTTGCTCTAGTCTAGTCTTTTCTTCGAAGATGAATAGAAGGAAAAAACATGCATGGGTAAAACATATTGACAGGGAAATTCAATATATTGTGAATAATGGAAGTGCTACAGATATGAATGATATATTGCATATCTGTTCTGAAAGAGATTGTTTTGGTTACCTAGAAAGAGACAGGAAAGGAGCAGAATCGCTATTGACCATGGTTCTGCCCATATTCCTGGAAAAATATTATGGACTTCTTCTTAAATTGATTCTTGTTTCAACACTCCAAAGTTATTTATTAAATGAGAACAAAATCCACATAACTGTAATCCATTGCGATTTGAATATTAAATGTGCGCACAAAGAAATGATTACAACTTACATAAATAGGATTATAAATTAATGGTTGAATTAAAACCATGCCCACAGCTATACAATATATTACCATCCAGGCAGCTTTTATATTTCAAAGATGTGATCCTAAATGAGTAGGATTAAAGTTTTATGTTATGAAAAGCATAAAACACCATTTGAAATTATGTGCTTATTGTATTTGGTTAATTTTGTAGGTAATCTGACTCAATTATGAACCCAATGAACTTAAGTTCATTGTGCTTATTTGAGGTTGGTATTTTTGTATGCTTATATATCAAATGATGTGATGCATATTTGTCATAACTGATTCAAATGTTAGTCCTAGCTAATTTCCTGAAGTTTTCAAGTAGTGGTTGCACATTGGTCTAGATGTACATCAAATTGTGTCAAAGTGATTGAAATTACTACCACATTAAGTGGTTTAAAGTACTCTAATTTTTTGATAAACTTTTTTTTCTTCTGCCTCATACAGGCTTCGAAAAAAGTTAACTTTTAATATAGTGGTCATAAAATTATATTTTGCATTTTATTTTCAGCAAAACTTTTACTAGGTGGATGCCACTTGCATTGTAAGGCATAACTGAACACTCTAGCAATTAGATACCATGATTCCTACAATATTTAGAAGAGTCACACATTAAAACTAACAAGGAGATGCCTCTATTGGGTACTGCAGTCCATGACGTTGTATCATGTGGGTCATGAGAAACTAGTACTGAAGTTAAGACACTAACATCTAGAAATGACAGTAAGCCTTAAGAATTCAATTATATTATATAGAACTCTAATGTAGCTCGAATTTTATAAGATTAAATAGAATATCAGGTTAGACCAATTTTGAATATTATTTGTTGATCAGAAGCTCGTACAAGTACTTGTCAACCTTTTTGCTATGTAATATTTTGTACAGGGATAGCTTATGTTGTACCGATTTAATTCTTCATTTAGATACCTATTGCTTATTTGACAAGTGGAAACAAAGTTTATATTTCCAAACATGGAGTGTTATAGGTCTAAATATGTTAAATGAGTATAATATTTATTAAGAAAAGACATTACAACCCAAGTTTATGTTGACCTTTTTACTGTGGTGTAGAAATATCTTCAACAGAGCATTTATTAATAAAATGGCTTTCCAGAGTTATACAAGTAAGTGATATACATCTAATTCAAAGCATTTTAAGTAGGTAGGATAATTTTAAGAGAGATATAGTTTTAGTAGGAGAAAGAAATCAAGTAGGGGGGGACAGTATATTTTCATTGATTCAACAGGTTCTATTGACCGTTTATTATAGTAGATTCCCCAAAAAATGAATAGGAAGCCAACTATGATTCAGCAAATTGTTAATCATCTGAAGTTACATTCGATAAAGAAATGGAGAAAACAGAGTGAAAGATGGTTGATGTAGATAATAAGAGGACAATGACAAAAGACAGTGGGGAAGGTGGGATGTTGTTTTTAAGGGTAGTTAAGAAAGTTTTTCCTGGACAAATGATTCATTAGGAGAGTAGGAAATGGTAAAAATTTGATTTATATTTGGAGATACGGTACAAGAAAGATCCTAGAGAATAAATCGTGAAACCCAGAGCATGCTAAAGAATAAATTAATGTAGTACATTTAAAGAATAGAGAGAATTTCCCAATGGTTGAAATATAGACATAGACATATAGGGTTTTAGATACCCAAAGACGAGCCAGAATCCAGAGAATGTGTCCTAAACCAGAGACAGGAGATCAGGTTTTATTTAACATATAGCAGAAAATCTAAATGTGCAACTGATATGATCCAAAGACTGTGCTTAAGTAGTCATGATGCATCATCATTGAGTGACTAAACCACATGCATAGTGACAAGGAACTGTTATTGTAGAATCTGGGAGTTTGTGTGGTATCTGTGAATATAGTAGTAATAGCAATGGAGATGGAAGTAGATAGCTTGGTACCATGGTGGTATATCTACAAAAGAAGGAACAGGATTCTAAGGGCATTCGTTTTGGCTTCATCAAGCGATTTTATATTTTTGGATTTTCTCAGGAAGAAAAATGGGAGGCAACAGATTCTAAATGATAGAGTCAGACCTTATAGTGCTTAATAGGGAACAATATTGTTGTTTTTGTCATTGTATGGTCTGTGGAACATGTGGATGCAGATTGCAGTTTGGGGGAAAATACACTAAAATTGACCATTACAGCATTTTGATGACTATTTTGTAGATGAGTTCAACCTTATGGTATCAGTGTATAACACCTTCAGGGCAGATTTAGACAAAGGTAAAAGCAAACTATTTTATACACAACAGGTGCAGAAAAGTATGCAGTGTGACATAATTATGCATTGTATAAACCATATAAACAAAGCAAAATAATTTCTGAAAATCAACAAGAATGAAAAAAAAAAGATATGAGGCATAAAAATTGTATATGATATAAAGGTCAAATACAAGCCCTAAATGGGTATGCTTAATCACATTAAGAATAATATAACTATGCTAATACATTTTGAGAATGATGTATGCCTGTTTCATTAAAAACAATGAAATACTTGTACCTTTTCTTTTTATTTTTCTTCCTTTCTTTCCTTTTTCATTTTCTTTCCTTTCTTTCTTTCTTTCTTTTTTTTTTTTTTAGAAAAATTTCTGGCCAAGGAAAGTTAAGTTAAAGATCATATTGTATTTAATGGGTAGGGGTGAAGATTGGAATCAGTTTTAAGGGATTTTTATTTTCCCTGCACATTTAAAGAAGTCTATAGTTTCACTGTTTCTTCTATACAGCATAATGGTATTTTGCTCAAATTTTAAGTGTTCAACAACATTTGAAAAAGAAAAATCTGATTTCTTCCTGGAAACATGTGAGCATCTCCTCATCAGCTCACACTCATTAAGGCTCCGCTTCTCAATCCTTAATAACTCAACTGTAATTGACATTAATTATTTAAGAAATTTTTAAGGAAGTCCCTGTTCTAAGTAGCTGAGTATACTCTCTTTGTGGAAATGAACCAGATTTTCCGTGTCCATTCTTCTGTCATAGACATCTGGGTTGTTTCCAGCTTCTGGGTATCACAAATAAGACTTCTATGAACATAATGGAACCAGTGCCCTGTGGCATGGTGGGGCATCTTTTGGGTATATTCCCAAGAGTGGTGTGGCTGCGTCTTCAGGTAGATCTCTTTCCAATTTTCTGAGGAATCTTCAGATTGATTTCCAGAGTGGTTGTACCAGTTTGCAATCCCACCAGCAATGGAGGAATGTTCCTCTTTCTCCACATCCTCTCCAACATGTGCTATCACCTGATGATTTAATCTTAACCATTCAGATTGGTGTAAGGTGGAATCTCTTGTATTTTGGTGTTGTTGAAACTCAAGTATCAGTGTTAGACATGTTACAAAAATAATTCCATTCTTCATTACAAAGTTTTCATCTCCCCAAACTTCTAGTTCGTTTCCATTTCTTCCATATAAGTATGGCATTATATCGTAGTGTTTATAATTTTAAAAGAAGATAAAGCTTCATGACAGTGCTGCTTGGTTCAGACGAAACATCTGTAGATGCTATAAATTTCAAAATTTTGGAGTAGATTTTAGGGAACTATTAAAAACACAAACAAACAATTGATCAAACAAACAAACCATCTACCCTCAAAAGTCTTTGATTTTCTCTTCTGTTTTCCACTAACCTGCCTTGTGATCTTAGAAAAGACTCCTCTATTATTGTAAACAGAGCTCTTACTTCTAATGAACCTTTACTTCCCTACAAAATATTAACAGTGAAATAGATTAAATAAAAATGTTTTCTGTACCGATCTTTTTAAAAATTATCCTAGTCTTTATAGTTTAATAATCATAGTCTTGCATAATGTAAGGATATTGTGTACATAGGCATATGATATGAGTATGCAAAAGGTCAGACAAGAAAAAAACATAACATTTATATTGACTAAATAAAAAATGTATTAGAGCTAAGAGATTGAATTTTATATAACTTTGTGTCTTAAGGTATCAATATTGTTTGTTTTTTGAGACAAAGTTTATTTGCATAACATTGGCTGTCCTGGAACTCATTCTGTAGACTAGGTTGCCTTGAACTCACAGAGATCCACCTGCCATTTGAGTACTAGGATTAGAGGCATGCCCCTTCACTTTCTGGCTAACATGCCATTTTAATGCTCTCTTTATTATTTCATCATTTAATATAACATTAATTCATTGCTTATACATAGCATGAAATAGAGCAGTAAGATGGTGCATGCCTTTAATCCCAGCACTTGAGAAGCAGAGACAGGTGGATTTCTGAGTTTGAGGTCAGCCTGGTCTACAGAGAGAGTTCCAGGACAGCCAGAGAAACTCTGTCTCGAAAAATAAAAGATTGTTTCAGTCCCTGGGAGGTAGTTTAAAAATAGGAACTTGATAAACTCTAAGTTATGTTAATAAAGTTGATATTGGACTTTCATTATATACTTAAAACATTTGCTATATTCATTTCCATGTTAATTAAATAATTTTGCTACTCAATTTAACAATTTTAGTAAAATGTCTATTATATTCAACAAAATATAATCATTAGTAAACACAATTTTTTATTAATGACAAGTAAGAATCAAAGAAGATTTGTACTTGATCATTTATTTTAGAATATTCAGATATGAAGGATTGTTGGAATTGTTAAAGATTGAATTTCTTCTCTAGAATAAAACAGTTTTAATTCTAGTCCAAGCTTTATAGTTATTAAATTTGTGACCTTGACTGCTTTATGTGAACTTGATCCATATTTGTGGATTGGTCCTGTGAATTTCTCACATATAACATATAATTGACAGAAATAATACTGATGTCAGTTTGAGGGATGATACTACTGACTATTAGGGCTACTTCAGGACTAATATTATACGCACATACATGTATGTTATACCAATCAAAACTGAAATCCTGTGTGTCACTAATGGAACACAACAATTGATCTAATTTCTACAAGTGATTCGAAGAATATGTCTTAAACAAATGATATGTCACCGAATTACATCTTTATGTAAATATGAATGTGATTATGTCCTGGTTAAATTAGAACAATTATTGTGTTTGATTAGCTGTACAAACTATTTTAATTTTCCTAGGTATAAAGTAAATACATATGCATGTTTGTATAGTATGATTACTGAAATACGATTAATAGCTCTTGCCATGAATACTTCTCCCACTAATTTTGAAAGTTAATAAGAACAAAAGGTCAGAGTGCTCTCTCTTTCCCACCTTACTATTTACTTAGCCTGTGTTGACTATGTTGTTTACAGTTTTGGGTCTGTTTCTTTGTGCAGTGGCAAAAATGATATCAGAATTGTTCTATCAAAGCATATATTTTGGCTTTAACATTTTAAGAAAGTCTGCATGAGTAACTTATATTGTTCATTTTCAAGTAGGACTTTATATATTCTGGAGAAAAGTATTCTGACCACATGAGAACTGCATATTTCCCACATCTTTGACGTCATAATCCATGCTGTCCTGTGTTCTGGACCACCTTGATGTGTTTCTGTTCCCAGTGCACTTGTTTAGCCGCAGCAGAATAGAAAATGTAATTGCCTCGTATAATCACAAGAAAACAAAATCACATCTCAATAAAATAGCAGACTAAAATTATAAGCTCAGTAACAAATCAGAAAGGAAGGTAACAATTCATGACAAAATAATAACATGAGGCTGGTGCCTTTATTTTTATAGATTTTAGGCATTTCTCAGTCTAATTGTGTGTCATTGAGCATAAATGCCTTGGCCTTCCTTCAATTGTGCCATCTGTTGAAGAACAAGATCACATCCCATTAACCTGACCAAATGTTTCAGAATAGCTCATTCCTTGAGAAATATAGAACACTCTAAAGAACCAGTTTTCTGTGTTGATCCACAAAGGGAAACTCTTCTACTTTTTCAGTTTTATTAGAATATGGCCTGGCCACAGTAGTGAATATTTTAAAACAGTTATTTTATTCAAAATTACCTATTCCAAGGTATCTGTAATTTTTAACAAGTTAATTTTCTTTAGTTTAGTGTTTTAAAAGCAGATTGATTTTCCACATGAGCTTTTTACTGAGGACCTATAAAATAAAAAGGTCAGCTTATTCTTACTTGCTACAATGTTCTTAAATAATCAAGAAAATTCTAAGTGGCAAAGAATTTACTTTCCACCTCATTTTAAATAACTTACAGCTATGTTGTCAG
The DNA here is from genome assembly GCF_008632895.1 of Mastomys coucha. Classification (NCBI taxonomy): domain Eukaryota; kingdom Metazoa; phylum Chordata; class Mammalia; order Rodentia; family Muridae; genus Mastomys; species Mastomys coucha. Next base: position 93,931,959 of record NW_022196915.1, on the reverse strand, counting down.
TATCAGGTAGGTATTTTTGATCATTAGAATGTTGAGATATAATTTATACTTTAAGTTCTTCCTATATGACTCTCTTAGATATCTAATTTCATCTTACATTGTTTAAAAGAAAAGAAAATCTTAATGTTAGTGGAACAAATGGTGTTTGTAAATCACTTATCTTTTTTGTTTGAAATACATTCAGACAGTGATGATGCAATAATCAGTACAGCATACTCTATATTCTTACTCATTCAAACACTTTACAAAGTCCAAAACATGATACTTTTTAATACTTTGTTTTGTTAATTTTCTATAAGGTCAATGCTAGCTAGAGAACTTAAACTTTTGATGAACTGATAATATTATCTTTGCTTTTGAAAAATGGGGATACATATATAAAATGCAAGCTACACATTTAGAAAAATGTAATAGTGTTCTAACTCACCAAAATATGTTTTAAAACTTCAATTTATATATTGTTTAGTATTAGTGTTAGTATATCAAGGGCAGAATTCTTATCCTTTTAAGCAAGCCTTCTAACAATGAGCTATATTCCTTTTGCAAAAGTTTACATTTTAAAAAAGAATGATGGACCTTCTGAAGAATATTTTATATTTACATAAAACATAACTTCCTGTAGTCTATAAATAATATCAACAGGACTGCTGTGAATAAGGACAGTGATAGAGCAAGCCTGTCCTGAATATTTTTCTTTTTATGTCTAGTGGATCAATGAGAAGAAAATAACATATTTTCATAGGTTGGCTGTGTGAACCAATTAAGAGATTGTTATATTTATTAAACTACATTTCAAAGTTTTAAAGGCATAACATAAAAATGTACCCATGTAAAGTTTCCTAAATGAAAATTATGTTATCCTGAATTATAGAACAAATATATTTGTAAGCAAACTTAAGTTTCCTGGATTTCTTGATATATAATCTTCATTAAATATTAAGTAGGAATTAGTAGTTTCTATTAAAATCAATAAAATTTTATTTCAATTGTATTATGCATCAAGGAATTAGTTGCTCAATATAAATTGGACATTTTATAATATTTTATAATTTTTATAATCTGTTTTATAAAACTCATCATATTTTTAGACATACATAATTATTAACCACCACTTTAAAAGCATCAGAAAACTTAATATTTGAAAAATTATTTTATTCCTAGGAAATCTTAGGAATTTGACTTAGGCAAACAGATTAGTTTGTGTCTTTTATTCAATTTCTGTAATTTAAGTTAAAAAGCAAATGCTAGTTTCTCAAATATTAGAGCAGAAACTCTATGAATAATATTTACTGAAAGCTTAACCTTCCTTTCACTCTTAAAGGAACACTGTTGGCTTTACTTCAGTAATCCACTTAGAATACTTTAGCAGATTCATAGAAATAGCTCCATTGTTATATTTTTCCGTGATCAATAGGCAGAAAATTTTCTTTTTTGATGGAAAAGAAATCACTGTTTTTTTAAACTTTCTTTTTTGTTTGTTTGTCTTTCTTTTGTTTTGTTTTTGCTTTTTGTTTTTTTCTAGACAGGGTTTCTCTGTATATAGCTCTGGCTGTCCTGGAACTCGGTCTGTAGACCAGGCTAGCCTTGAACTCAGAAATCCATCTGCTTCTGCCTCCGAAGTGCTGGGATTAAAGGTGTGCGCCACCACTGACCTGCAAAACTTTCTTACAAATTAAATCACACAGAAGAGTATGTAATGTAATTAGCTAAATTTGTTAATCATCCAATGAAACATTGAAATTTGTAGATTTATTAATGATACCATCTAGTTCATGGGTGTCCTATGGAAATCAAAACAAAAGTTAACTGTGAGAAACATCCACCCATACTTACTCATTACTGCTCTGGCTAAGAGAAGTATCAACACTTTACAGTGTGCATTAGAGATAAAAAAGAATTAGTATGAACCAAATAACGAGCCCCCGCTGCCTTTTCTTGGTAAACACAGCATGAATCTTTCCATTCCTGTCCTGTAATGTGGCTGACACCACCTTCAGACAAACTTAAATGTGATCTTGACCCTGACTGTGCAGCAGGAATGTTGCTGCAGTGAGCAGTTCTTCTTTCCATATGTATATTCTGGAGCAGGCGGCAAATGACAGAAGGAGAATCTCATAATTTTGGCCCAGTGCACTAAGAAAAGCCTGTGACTATTATTCCACTGTTTATGGAGAGAGAAGGCGAGTATCTGTTACTTGGAGACAAGAAAACATTGTGTAAATTGGACCATCTGATTCCATGGGACTATGGTTTTTAAATAATATTATATTAGCTCTCACATATTTTAATACTTCCTCCATCTTATTTAGAGGTGTTTGTTGTAGTGGTTATGTTTATCCAGTAAAATACTTATTTGAGCTCATTTACAAAAAGTTTGCTCAGTTGTATTTTGTGAGCTGTTTTTCTACAATATTGGGTACATGGTATATCTTATTTAATAATCACAATGAACCTGAGGCAAAAAATTGTTTCAGAAAATAGCTATAAATATTTTATCACTCTTTGGTTGGTGGTTTAGTCCCTGGGAGCTCTGAGGGTACTGGTTAGTTCACATTGTCGTTCTTCCTAAGGGGCTGCAAACCCTTCAGCTCCTTGGCTCCTTTCTCTAGCTCCTTCGTTGGGTACTCTGTACTCAGTCCAATAGATGGCTGTGAGCCTCTACTTCTTTATTAGTCAAATACTGTCAGAGGCTCTCAGGAGACAGCTACATCAGGCTCCTATCATCCAGCACTTGCTGGCATCTACAATAATGTCTAGTACTCTCAGAGCTCCCAGGGACTAAAACACCAACCAAGGAGTACACATAGTGGGACTAATGGCTCCAGCAGCCTATGTATAGCAGAGGATGGCCAAGTTGGTCATCAATGGGAGGAGAGGCCCTTGGCCCTGTGAAGGTTCTGTGCCCCAGTGTAAGGGAATACTAGGGCCAGTAAGCAGGAGAGGTGAGGTGGTGAACAGGGGGAGGCGGGAGGGAACAGGGGTTTGTTTTACTTTTTGGTTTTTTATTTTATTGTATTTCATTTTTCTTTTCTTTTTGGAGGGGAACCTGGGAAAGGAGATGTTGTAAATAAAGAAAATATCTAATAAAAATATTTCATCACTAATTACATTCCTTTGTTTAAGGCAGTCTGAAAAGCATGCTCTTTAAACTTGTGTGAATAGCTTAGCGGGCCTCTAGACACCTCAGTACTCTAGCTCAGATAATAAAGAAATTGCCAGCTAAAGTGAGGCAGCATCATATTGAATAAATTATGGTACTCAAAACTATGCACAAGGTTAAAATATATCACCCCAATACATTAGTCAGGAAACCTGCAAAGTTAATGAGAATCCTCAGTTTGACTAATTGTTGGCATTAAGAAGGAAATTTCAAGGTCTATTAAGAAGGAAAATGAAAATTCAAGTGGATATGTAACTTAGTGCGTGTAGTGGAGGCTGGCAAGGGCAGAGAGAAAAGGTTATGAACAAAAGGAGCAGAATGAAAGTAGGTATAGGAATTAAGATACAGAACTAAGTAAGATAGAAAAACCAGATACTACGTTATAGTGAGGATGCAGCCATGAGTGACCCTGATATCTTACTCAAAGTTCAGAATGTTAGCGCTACTTAGAATGATACGCCTATTTTGGCTTAATCTGATAATACAAGAGACAAATATTCATGTTTATGTGGTATTTTTCTATGAGGCTTATATCACAAATATAAAAATCTAGCTTCTTGCATTTGAGTAACAAGTAACAATACATTTATATTTAATTTTATTATCACCTACAAATATTTCTGTAAGTAATAATTATAGGCAGCTTCTGTGCACTAGTGTTTTTAGTTTTATGTTAATTCCAGACGCTTAGGTTCTAATTGTTTCAAATTACATATCATGTTTAGTGAATTAGAACTCTGAAATAAGTATCAACTTTGATATTTGTCTATTCAAGATATGTACTATTGTTAATGTTAAAACAGTTGTTTTGTATTTTTATCTTCAAACAAAATGAACAGATCTACTTTGTATATAGTGTGTATGATTGGTCAATATGTTTATAGAAAAGATCATACTCTGATATTCACAGGTAGTTGTAGAGAGATTTATGGAGACAAATGCTATCCTCTTGCAAATCAGTACATAGGAACTTCTCTTCTTTATAGAACATTATAACATGAATTCAATGCCTAGCTTAAAATCACTAAATTATCATATTTTAGCTAAGATTAATGGTTCTTTACTAACCTCTGCACCTCAGTTTACCAAACTGAGGGAAAGTATAGAAAGATAAGTCTTATAATTTTGTGTTTTCATAGATATGTTTATTGATTTCATGGTCTTCAAAGAGTTGGGCTTCTCTCAAGTGCTGAAAATACTTTTGTTGGTGTGGCAAATCAATGCCCTAAATGTTGAATATAGTCTGATAGGTAAGACAATCCAGTTTGTCAAAGACTTCCATTTTTGAATGTTTTCTGTCACAGTTACTCATTGGAGGACACATGAACACACTCAGAGGATTGTTTAAAGTACAGCTAGATTACTAGACAACATCTTAAACTTCTTGATTCACCATTCTAAACTTGCCACAAGTTTTAAAAAACAACATTCTTTTTATGTTTTGATATCTGAAGACTCCCTTGGGATTTGGCTGAGTTAAAGATCCTCTAGGTGGCTGGAGAGATGGCTCAGCCATCAAGGGTCCTGAGTTCAATTCCCAGCCATCATATGGTGGCTTGCAACCATCTGTAATGGGATACAATGGTCTCTTCTGCTGTGTATGAAGAGAGTGACAGTGTATTTACATAGAAAAAAATAAATAAAAATAAATCTCAATATAAAAAAGGGGATCATGTAGAATAAACATATTTTAAGAGATATATGGAATAGATGGGTTCTCGTAATTAATTAGAAGTGTGATCGAAGGAATTGAATTGAAACCGTAATTTTAAAGTAGATCAACTTATAAGGCATGGACATTTGAACAGAGATTTGAACAGTGTTTAAGAGTTTTCTGGGTGTAAGTTTCAAGTTGGAGACTGGTTCAATGATTTTTTTCCCCCTCTTACAAATTTTCACTTTCCATGGCTTGAATAACCTAAAATCAAAGCAGGCTTTAAATATCCAGTAGAAAATCCAGAAATAAACCATTTGTAAGATTTAACTTACTGTGCCACTTCAAGTACTTAATGCAGTCAGTACTCCTTTATTCCTTTCAGTGCTTCTGTGCTGTGCATATTATCTGCTATGACATAAATAGCCACCTTGGTTCCTGGATCTACACTGGGCTATCTCAGTGCTTCTGTTCATGCCACCTTCTATTTACTGATGCTTACAAAACCAGAGAGCAGAATGAGAATAAGAAACTAGGTTATACCTGCCACCCCAATGGGGAGGGGGGAGGCAACAGGGGTTTGTTTTTGTTTGTTTTTTTTTGTTTTTTGGAGGGGAAACTGGGAATGGAGAAATTCGCATGTAAATAAAGAAAATATCTAAAATAAAAAAAAATAAAAACAATAAAAAAAAGAAACTAGGTTATAAACATTGGAAATAATCTTCTTCAGGTCTATTCAGTAATTTTACAAAACATAGGAGAAAAATGAGAGGAAGGGAAATTTTGTGCTGAGGGCTTTCCGAACCTTATCCACGGTTGACGTTAACTGAGTCCATACAGAACAGCAAAGCGAGTGATTAGTTGAGGTTGAGAAGAAGGAATGTAAAACAGAACTTTGAGAATGTGATTAAGCAAATGCCTTTAAGATCCATGGATGCTGCATTAAAGAAATTTAACTAAATCCTGTGTTCAGTAGTATTGGTATCAAAGTGCAATCAACATTAGTTATTAAATAAATGAGCACAGAAAGAAAGACAATGTAGTATTTTTAAAATGATGCTCAGTTCCAGTCAGCCGTTGCCATGGGAAATTAAGGCATAGGATTGCCAGACTGTTTATTCTTTCAAAATCTGCCAAAGTTCTGGTTTATTTATTGTAATCAATTTCAACTATATATAAGAGTGCAACTAAAAATAATAATACTTAAGCCCAAGTGAGATAATTTTTTGTTCAAAAATTAGTTGATGAGAAGAGAGTCGTATGCTGCAATGTCAGGTCTTTTTCTCCTGATGCTTGGCATCTACCTCACTGATCTTCTGTCACAAGGGTCAGGTATTGTTACTATAGGTTAATCTGTCAGTGCAGCTGAGAAACTTCCCCATACAATGGAGAATGTGATTTGGTTATCTAAGTGACATCATTTAATAGTGCCATAAGATTCTACCCCCTATACACCTAGATTAAAAGCCATAAAACAACATTTTTTAAAATAATGAATGGTCTTTTCCCATGAAATATTTTACTATTATGGTAATAGAATGGATATCAGAAGATTCATCCATAGCATTATGTAGGACACTGAATTGTATGTTAATCGAACTACTTTAAAATCTGTTCATCTATCAATACATTAATCTGTGTATATATATGTATATATGTATGAATGAATGAATATATGTATGTATGTATGTGTGAATATCATCTATCTCTGTGCATGTTAATTTTATTTTTAATCATGAAAGACAAATTAATCACATGTAGACTGTAAGTTCCCAATTTTTGTAGACTCTCATTTTAGGAGTTACTGGATATTATTCACACTACAAGAAAATGCAAATAAGGAATGTGGTGATAATCTAAGATGGAAGGAAATTGGGGTTTTATGTCCCTATTTTAGAATAAATGAAAAGAGAGAACTAAAGAATTATTACTACACTTTCTTTTTTTATTAGATATTTTCTTTATTTACATGTCATATGATTTCTCCTTTCCCTGTTTCCCCTCTAACAAACAAATAAACTAACAAAAACAAACAACAAGAACAAACCCCTGTTGCCTCCCCGCTCCCCATGCTTGCCACCCCACCCTCTCCCACTTATTGGCCCTGGCATTCCCCAGTGTCCTTGGTTGGTGGCTGAGTCCCTGGGAGCTCTGAGGGTACTAGTTAGTTCATATTGTTGTTTGTCCTAAGGGGATGCAAACCCTTCAGCTTCTTAGGTCCTTTCTTTAACACCTTCACTGGGGACCCTGTACTCAGTTCAATGGATGGCTGTGAGCCTCTACTTCTGTGTTAGTCAGGTACTGTCAGAGCCTCTCAGGTGATAGCTATATTGAATTCTCAGATAGAGGTTAGACACATTCTAAAAATATCTATTAAAAGGATCAGTATTTTTTTGAGTGAAGAGGGGTCCATTTTCATTTTACATGAGGAATAAAAAGCATTTTTTAAAAATAAATGCGAACATTTTGACATTGACACAAAATATTAATAAAAAATTAATTATAAATATACACTTGGGAATTATAGAATATCATAGAAATAATTATTAACATAGAAGAAATTATCCAGGTTTAACAACAGCAGGTTCAGATACAAAAGAGTGAGGTTGGAAACAAACTTCTGAGGAAACTCTTCAAGCAGTGGTGAATGTGTGAGACTGAGTTCATGCTGCCAATCACTGGAAAGGTGTGGCAGTCTGGGTCTGCGAGTGGCAACCATACCCTGGACAAAGGCACATTGAATGACTGTGCAGTACCATTCATAGTCAGCAGGTTTCTCGTAAAGGGTACCAGATGCAGGAGTGCTGGTCACTTATTGGGAAGACACAATGGCTATCAGTGCCAAAGGTAGATTCTTTCGTGTTTTGAAAATTAAACATGGTTTTGAACACAGGAAGTAAGTCAAGTTTAAAGGACAATTCTTCCTCATTTGGAATAAATGAAAGTGTATTAAATATCAAAGAATAGTATGGAGGAAGACATTGAATATCATATATCAGTTGATCATTGTGACTTAAATATGAACTGGAATGACCAAATTCGATGGAATAAACAGAATGGATTCTCTGTTGAAGAAAATGAGTGTCAGTGATGTTGCTCTCAATACATTTCAATTTCAAGAGGGTGACTCCTTGCTCAGGCACAGTTAAGAATTAACTTGGTTCTTTTGAGTGAAGGTGCAAAGTAAATACAAAATAAAGACAAAGAAAATGTTGACATTCCAGAAAAATGAGAGGAACATTTTAGATTCCTAATATATTTAATGAAAGCCTAAGAATAAATATATGTTTGTGTAAATTGTATATGGGCTTTCTCATGTGTGTGTGTGTGTGTGTGTGTGTGTGTGTGTGTGTGTGTGTGTTAAGCTTTGTTATACTTGTAATGCGACCCAGGCATAATTTTGTTGGAGCTATGGAGCAATGCGTAATGTAACTAGAGTTTTAGATGAAATGTTTGGAAAGAAATACTTGGTAGCTAATATTATGATCCAAACAAGACAAGAAAAGATGGAGAATAATTTAAGAGTCATGAATAAGTATGAATAATTCTGATGATAGACATCTTCTAGAATATGAAGAACTGATTTAATAGATGAACTCCTAACCTAAGAAAAATTAAAGAAGATTTCAGGTGAAATTATGTGTTGTATGAGCTAGAGCACCTACTCTGTAATATGAATGCCTGATTGAACACAAATAGAAACATGTGTCTAAGGTCTTATATTCTCCAAGATATTTAAAGGCAGTTTAGTTTCTTTATAATAGACTAGTCATGTCTGGTTATACATAGAAACATGTTTTAGTGATCAGAAAAACAAAACCTTGGTGTAGGTAAGTGGGCAATACATATTCTTGGGTGTCAGGGAGCAGAGCATAGGATGACAGAAAGGCCCTTCTCACTGAAATGGCAGTTTGCTCAGTGATTGTTGAATTATTACAGAGTGATATTAAAGGCATTTATAAAAGGGCAGGTGCCTAGTTCTTGATCATTTATAAACATTCTTATTTCTTTCAGAGGATATGATTGGATATTAGAGATATATACTTAGAATTGTTTTTGAAGCACTGCTTAATAGAGTTATTACACTTCCTTTATTTATTAAACAGAAAGTATTCTAGAAAATAGATGTAATACCAAGGTCTTTATGTACAATGATTTATGAGTTAATAAATAATATTATTTGTTATATATAAATACTATAATCTAAATGTATGTGTTGATCTATGACTAGACAGAAAATGAAATTTCTGAATAAGGTTTTCAAAGGCTATCTGTAAATTTTTGGTCCTTAAGTGAGCTGAAGCTCTGTAGCTATTGAGATGGTGCTAGGGGAAATGTTGGAATATTTTAAAATAAAATTAATTGATAATGCTGTGAATTTCACAGATTCCTAATATATTTAATGAAAGCCTAAGCTATCTTGGAATTAAATATATGTTTGTATAAATTGTATATGGGCTTTCTCCTTATGAACATGAGAATATCTGAAATATATCTCTCTTTAAGCAAATAGAGTGGGAAAAGATGAATAACATTTTTCTTAATAAGCATGAGGTAGCCATCATGAACAGATACTGGATACCTTAGGAAAATAGCAGTCACCAGCCAGCTTTGGTAAAATGATTCTGACCTAGCTGCATATAGTACTGTATTAGTTTAATATCATAATGCAGGAGGCAGAGACACGTAGAATCTGTGTGAGATCTGTCTTTTAAGCATATCGAATTCAAACTAAAAAAGAGTGCACAGTGAGATCCTTTGTCAAGTTGATTATCTTGACCTATCACATTATATTTTTCTCTAGTTAAAATATGTCATTTTAAGCTCTCCTTTATTTGACAATAAGTATAACTAGTGTCAAAATACAACTGTGTTTATACCTTCTTTATATAGTGCAAATAGTTATACTAATTCCAAAGTATTTAGCAATATAACTGTTCCAAGATAACACTTGGTAGATGAATTTCTTACTAACAGCAGCCATCTAGCTTTACATGTATAGATTCCCTAGAATCCTAAATTTAAATAACTGTTCTTAGTTGGCAACAAGTCTGTGTGTAGGAAGGATTATCTTTACTCTTTAAGTGTTTTTCTTTCTGAAAAATTCTACTAGCAGAAATTTTAACATACTAATATACTTTGAAATTCCTCCATTTTCTTTTGTGCGACAATCTAATTGCTTCCATACAACCAGTGGTCATCTCCATTATTAAATACATTCTACATTAACTTCAGTGTCTCAGGTTTGGTTTATATTTGTTTCTCTAAACTTACTTCATTGAACTACTTTCTATGATAACAAAATAAAGCAAATGCATTTTCAAAAGTGCCCTCAATAATGTTGTAGGTGGTGACATAGTGCTTCTCAGCTATGTCTGTCAGATGGTGGAAATTTGAGGGCAGGGGTAGTAAATGAGAATAAAAAAGAATATATTTTCACTATTACAACAGAACTCTTTTATTCAAGAGTCTGTCAAGTGGAAAATTTATACAGTTCAGTTCAATTTATTCACTAATAAGTTTAAATTAGTACCTGTTTTACATATGAGTCAACTAGTTATAAATTTAGAGTGAACTTAAAAAGTGACATATGTAGTAACAGTTTGTCATAGACACAAAGGATGAATGCCTTGGTAAGATTACCACAGAGACAATATAACAGTGTTTATGTATTGTAAAAGACCCTGACCTAGTTTCAATTTCCCGAGGCTCTGCCAGGTAGAGAAGTGACAGGATTCCTGATGTGTAGAGAATTTCTGTCAGCATTGCAAATCATTAGAACTCTCCAAGTCTGAAAACCACATAAGCAAATCTTCACCTTTGTGAAATTATTTCTTTTATCTCATAAAAACATAAATGCATGTTTAAAAATTATGGTAGTATTTTAAATAATTTTTCCTAAATATATTAATTTATGGACAGTGCAATGAATATTAACCAAAATGAGTGAGCTTTAAAGAAATCATGGAAATCAAAATTGCTATTTAAGATATTAATATGCTAGCCAGGCAGTGGTGGTGTATGCCTTTAATTCCAGCACTTGGAAGGCAGAGGCAGGCTGATTTCTGAGTTCGAGGCCAGCCTGATCTACAGAGTGATTTCCAGGACAGCCAGGGCTACACAGAGAAACCCTGTCGAAAACCCAAAGCTATTAATATGTTTTATAACAACATGCTGTCCTGGAGAAGGCTAGCACAGAGTTTTTCCTCACATAGCCACTGTGCCCATTGTTTACTATCCTGAACTATGACAGAAATAGTGCATCAGCAACATTTTGTAAACACTGGCTGAGTAGTAGTTGAGAACTATTCAAATGTATTAATTTCTAAGAAACTTATTTTAATATGATGTCTTTTCCAGCATAAAATGTTATGTATAGAATATTATGACATTATTTTCAAATATCTCTTGGAAGATTTTACTTCATTTTCTATGGAAAAAAAGAAAATCTACTTCTAGAGATAGTGCTTCTATTGCTAATGGGTTTTTTTTTTTTACCTTGTATTATCTACTCCATAATTTTGTAGTATTTTTAGCATTTTACTAAATATTTAGGACCCTTATATAATAGCCTACCTACAAACATTTTTTGAGAGAACAAAGGCATCATTTCATTAATTTTAATTCTCAATTGGACCATATTATATAAATTTAAGTATTATCATGTTGCCTAGATAAAATCAAATTATTTTGAGGAAATTTTGAATGAAATTTACTTTTCTAAAATGAGATTAGTTTTTATAGTTTTATGAATAGTTTATATCATATAGAGTTCAAAATATTTAATTTTAATTATTCCAAACTAGAACATAAACATACTTTATACAGAAATGTGTGTGTGTGTGCACGCATGTGCTTGTGTGTGCGTGTGTGTGTGTGTGTGTGATTGAAACACAAAGAAAAGTAGGAGTGCATTTTTGTATTGCAGGAAATTACTAACACCTTTTCTAATGTGATGGGAAAGAATGAAAAAGCATATAGGCTAAATTAAATGATATTTATTAATAAAAGATGAGTACTTAGAAAAGAAATTCCATTATTTGCTACACTTACAGAGATATCCAAGAGAAAACTCAGGGAGGCAAATCAAGTTTTGAATTGCTTCTCAGATGAGACCTTGCTAAAATGGCTTACTATCATAGCCATAAACCCTACACCTTTATTGACATATTTCTCATTATATTCACTTAATTCCATTTTTTTGTTTGTATATTCTACCTCAAAACTATCACAGAATTTCAGAGAATTTAGTGGGCAACCTCATCAACAACGAAAATGGTATTTGGGGCATGACTGAGAAAGACTAACTGTCCTTTACTGGGGCCTTGGTTATGATGCACCATGCAGCTTTGATCATTAATGTCTGGTTAGACAAAATAATTTAATGAAAGACCTCCAAAACTATCAACAGAATTAAAAGGCTTGTAAGAGTTCATCAGTATATGCAAGGACAGGGCTACAATTAGCCTACTCAAAGTCAACGTAGTGAGGACAAACAAGTAAACCCCAGAAAGCATTACATTGTTTGTTGGAGATTTCAAATGTAGTTTATAAAGCAATTAGAGTTGTGTTATATACAAAAACTGAAGGCTATGAACTCAACATGTATGTAATGGAACAATTATCTCCCTTCCTGTTTCCCTCTCTACCAACCTCACCCCATTCCCCTCCCCTTCTGCTCTGAGTACTCCCCAGCCCTCCCACTCCCACCTCACCACTCTATCACACACACACCCTTCTCTGGGGCTTCAAGTTTCCACAGGAACGAGCTCATTCCCTCTGACTGACACCCTAGGCAGTTCTCTGTTACATATGTAGCAGGAGCTTCGAACCAGCTCATGAAAACTCCTTGGCTGGAGGCTTAGTTCCTGGGAGTTCTGAAGGGTCCAGTTAGTTGATACTGTTGTTTTTCCTATGGGGTTGCAATCCCCTTAACCTCCTTCAGTCCTTCTCCTAAGCCTTCCGTTGGGGTCCCCAAGCTCAGTCCAGTAGCTGGCTCTAAGTATCTGCATCTGTCTTAGTCAGGTGCTGGCAATCAACTTTCTTTAAACTAAATAGTTCAACATTGAACAATTCTCGTCTTAGACACTGCCCCAGTGCTGTAAAAAGAAACTATGACCAAGACATCTCTTATAAGAGAAAGCATTTAGTTTAGTGCTTGTTTACAGTTTCAGAGGTTTATTCTGGTCCATTATTGTTATTACCTTAAGGAGGGAAGTCTACAGCATGCAAGGAGCTGGAGAAGTGGCTGAGAGCAGTACATTTTGATCTGTAGGTAGGAAGAGAGAGAGAGAGAGGGAGGGAGGGAGGGAGGGAGGGAGGGAGGGAGGGAGGAAGAGGAGGATTGGCACTGCCATGCAACTCAAGCCCATCTCCAGTGATATACTTCCTCTAACAAAGCCACAACCTCCTAATTCTCTTCAAACAATTCTATACCCTGATTACTAAGCATTCAAATAGATGAGCCTATGGACCATTATTATTCAAACCACCACAACAGATCTATAGGCACTACAGGAACAAAAATGTGTCCAGGAAAAAAACGCCACATGAAGGAGCCTGCATAGGGCTGGGCAGAAAGCTCTGCTGGTAACCTGAATATGTGATTTCACTTCCCAGTATACACACTGTGAGGCTCACAACTCCCTGTAATGCTAGATCCAGGATATCTAGAGATCTCTCCTGAACTCTGCAGGGACCTTCACATATGTGGCATATTGACGTATAGCCAGAAACCCACATACACATAAATAGAAATAATACAAATATTTTTATTTTTACAAAAATGAGCCTATATGTTAAAGGTATTCTTAAATGCATGTCGCTCATATAACACACCATGTGTTACTGTTCTTTCATTATGAGAATTGATTACCAACTTTATTCTCATTTCACAAGGATAAGTTCATTAAAATTTTCTTTGTCATTAGTAACATATATCATCATTCTGTTTTATGCAGAAATGAATGATCTACAAGGTATTAATGTTCAAAATTATTAGCATGCTTTAAATGTGTACATTAGGCTAGGCTTTTATGTATGTATGTATGTATGTCTTTGAAGCATATGCTTTTGTGTGTGAGCTTGAAAGTGTTTGTGAAGGTTAGAAGGCATTTTCTGTGTTGGGTTTTCTTTCCTTCTTGTTTGAGATGGGGTCTCTTGTTACTGAATGCTGCATCTGATGCAGGGGCAGCTGTCTTGTTAAGTTCTCATGAATTGTCTGACTTCTATCTTCCATTGAACTATGTGCTGCTGGCATTACTGAAACACTGCTCTAATGGATTGTACTTGGGTTCCGGAGATGCTAATAGAAACTAAAACTCTCTATTCTTATTCTCAAGATACTATGGAGGGTTACACTGTCAAGCCATCTACACCGTACTCTATAAATACAAATAGCTTCTTGCTCTCAAGTGTTTCTCTCTGTGCACAAATCCTTCTCCCCTCTCTATCTGCATAGGGCAGGCTCATGTAAATATTAAAGTCTTCATCTTATAACAACTACATCCATTTCCCTCACCATCCTAGTGATATCAAGCAACTTTTTGACTGCTTTTATGCCCAAAATTACATAAAAATTTTAGATTACTATTAAGAAGCCAATACAGCCCAGCGTTTATCCTAATGAACATCCAAATTAAATTATGAAAAATTTTCACAAAACTGAAATAGAATTTCAAATTGAGATGTGAAGTTTTAAAACAGGAATTTAAGTATGAATAACTAGACTGATCAAGAATATATACAAATTTAGGCCAATGAATGTTCAATGAGTTTTTCTTCTAAGGGTATTAATGAATATAGGCCTGGAAAATTTTAATATTTAGCAAGGTTGCTTTTTCCATTATCTAGTAGAAATCTACTCTTCTCGTGTCATGCTTACTGAACACTGACCATTCTGTTATTTTTCTTGTGTGCTCTTATCTGCACTTTATTCTGGGATCCATTTCAATCACAAGGTTATTCAAGAAACAACAGCAAATACGCTGGCCTCTATGTTTATTGAGGCTGTAATTTTCTAGGTCATACATGTGCGATATAAAAGAGTGATTTGTTAGTAACAAGCTTTTACATTTATGGACTATATTTCCTTATCCACTTCTTGGAACTGAATAATTCTAACTTAATTGTCCTCTCTCAATCAGATTTACTGCAGTTATTTCCTTTGCAGCATTTCAAGAATAACCATCTTATTCTCCAAGGGAGTATGTAATGGAGTCTTTTAGCTTGGGTACTTCCTCCAGGGCTACTTGCAGAGATCAACTGGGAAAATAACATTACCCATCTTCAAATATCTTCAAGATAGCACTTTTTCCAAAGACTTAACGGGCACTCTGCATTTTACATCTTAGCAAGATGATTGTTCTTACTCAACAGAAAACTGCCGTCTAACAGAGGGGGAAAACATTTATTATTATTTTACATATATACGCTGTAGACAGAGTATTGCTATTCAAGCTTTCCATTAATTATACACAGGGTGCTGTGAGAATCACAAAAATGTTTCTTTTTGTAATTTACTCCTGAAACGTTACAGTTCCTTTGTTTAGTTTTTAATACCCTGACACGTGCAATATTCTCTAATAGTAAAGCTGTACTTTACTATTATCTTGAAACAGAACAGTGCTTCCTGTCCACTGTGGTCATCCGAATTTTTGTGGTTTGTTTTTGTTGTTGTCTATTTGTTTGTTGTAAAGTTCCTTTAATCTTCGACACTTGCTTTCCTTGTTTGGTTTTTCTTGTCATGATTATTGGTGTATGTTGTAATAGATAGGTCTCACACGGGTGCCTCACCACTGAAATATTTTTCTGCTCCTGTACTGTTTCTTCTCCACTCTCCTAAAACTGTTCCTTTAAAATTTACTAGAGATAATCATTTTTTTAAAATTTTTACTTCATACTTATTGGCCCTCTCTTAAAAGTAACATCTGAAGAAGGTGAACACTTGTGCCTTCTACAGGCACTTTTAGTTACCTCCTTTTATTTCAATATCCTTACTTCACTTTCTTGCTCAGTGACAGTGTCCCCACTGCCGCTTTACTATTTCTCCTTTGTCTAAGGTATTTTCTCTCCTTTTGGCAGACACCAGGCGGCTTCTCTCTTCACTGCCTTGACACTCTCCTCAGATCTGTCCAAGGAAGGTGGTGACTATCTGTCTCCTGTGTGTATGTTTGGTAGAGTTGACATTTACCCTGGGGTATCTCAGAACGTCTACCTATGTCACATGGCTTTTAGGACTTCACTTTTCTTTTCTTCCTGAGACATTGCCATCCTGAGTTATTCAGAGTGGATTCGGTGCTGTTATTTTCTTTTATTTTTATCTACTTCCCATTCCTTGATACACACACACATACAC
>NW_022196915.1:93896713-93915779 GCF_008632895.1 Mastomys coucha | reverse complement strand
CACACACACACACACACACACACACACACACACTTGAATTGGACCTTTTTCTTTCAAACTCACACCAGCACTGGGAAACAATAATAATTTAATCTTTCAAATTTATATTTGAAATGTTCTAACATCCCTATGTCTAATTTTCTAACTTTGGCTCTACCCAGACATTCCAGTTCAGGCAGCTTCTATGTGTTTTGCAATTTACTTTCTATCAGATTGCAGCTCTATTGAAACTTTTAATCACTTCTCATTTTACATAAAACAAACAAACAAACATAAACAAACTTCTTCCCACATTACATAAAGAACATTCCATCCCTGAAGTGGTGTCCTGAATTCTTATACCACAGCATTATTTCCATTGGAACAGTTTATATTTTATTTATCATTTTAATTATTACACTGATTTCAACATAATATTTTCAAGGGTTTGTGAAGTTTTTATTGATATAATTCTAGTTTCTTAATTAGTTCAGGGCCAGCAAATGACATCAAATTATTAATGGGAAGATTACACATTTTTATCACCTCATATTGCCATCAATTCTGTGAAGATTTAAGAGTAGGTTGGTGACAAAGGGTAGGAGTGAATTTGTTTTATTAATTAAAGTGTATTTTATATTTTTCTTCAGTTGAATTCTTTTGTCAGCTATGTTGATAAAGGAAAGCAAGACATATGATAATTTTCTGGGATTCATATTTGTCAGCAAGTCAGTATAGTCCCAATACTGGAAGCTTTACTGAAGGAAAACTGAAGCTAGGAGAGATCTTGAGGTCCTTGTAAATCTACTAAAGTCCTAGACCTTCACCTGCAGAAGAAATGTATGGTCTGTGTTTTTTACCTCTGTATTACAGTAACAAATACCTAAGTCTGGCAACTGATAAAGATGAATGATTTTCTGATAGTTTTAAGGACATCAATCCCACATTAAGCAAATCCACTGTTTTAAGTCTCTAGTAGGAGTACAAGACAATAAAAGCTGCTGCGGGGCAAATAGTATCATCATCCTTATACTGTCCAAGAACCTCAGTAGGTTTGGGGGGGATTACTGACCCATCACATTCTTAAGGGTAGAAATTGCTCTGTAGGGTTCACATTTTATTTTATTTATTTATGTATTTTATTAGATATTCACTTACTTGTCATATGATTTCTCCCTTCCCAGTTTCCCCTCCAACAAACAAACAAACAAACAAAAACAACAAGAACAAACCCCTGTTGCCTCCCCCCTCCCCATGCTTGCCATCTTACCCTCTCCCACTTATTGGCCCTGGCATTCCTCTACACTGGGGCACAGAACCTTCACAGGGCCAAGAGCCTCTCCTCCCATTGATGATCAACTTTGCAATCCTCTGCTATACACATGCTGCCAGAACAATCAGTCCCACCATGTATAGTCCTTGGTTGGTGGTTGAGTCCCTGGGAGCTCTGAGGGTACTAGTTAGTTCATATTGTTGTTTGTCCTAATCTATGTTAGTCAGGTACTGTCAGAGCAGGTTCACATTTTAAATAGCTCATCATTCCCAAACAGCATCTCTCTGGCAAGGAAACCTCAAACCTATGAGACTAGGGAGGATATCTATCTGTCTGTCTGTCTGTCTATCTGTCTGTCTGTCTGTCTGTCTGTCTTTCTATCTATCTATCTTTCTATGTATGTATGTATGTATGCATGTATGTATGTACGTATGTATCTGTCTATCTATCTATCTATCTATCTATCTATCTATCTATCTCTATCTGTCATCTATTAGTCAATCATATTTTATATTATTTGAAACAATTGTTAACATTAAATATATTTTGGCTGCATTCTTCCACTCTCTCAAGTATTTTTAGATCCTTATACATTGTTCTTGAACCATTCGACTTGTTAACCTTCTTGACTTCTGTGGATTATATCCTGGATATTCTGTACTTTTTGGATAATATCCACTTACTAGTGAGTACATACCATGCTTGTCCTTTTGGGACTGAGTTACTTCACTCAGGATGGTATTATCTAGTTTCATCCATTTGCCTGCAAAATTCATGATGGCCTTGTTCTTAGTGGCTGAATAGTATTTCATTGTGTAAATGAACCATACTTTCTGAATATATTCTTCTATTGTGGGACATCTGGGTTGTTTCTAGCTTCTGACTATCATGAATAAGGCCTCTATGAACATAATGGAGCATGTGGTTCTGTGGTATGGTGGAACATCCTTTGGATATGTACCCAGGAATAGTATATCTGGATCTTTAGGTAGATCTAGTTCCAATTTTCTGAGGAACATCCAGATTGATTTCCCAAGTGGTTGTATCAGTTTGCAATCCTACCAACAATGGAGGAGTATTCCTATTTCTCCATATTCTCACCAAGATGAACTGTCACCTGAGTTTTTTGATCTTAGCCATTCTGTTGGGTATAAAGTGCAAATGCTTTTATAATCTCGCGAAGGAAAATTGAGAATCCTGAAATTTTCTGGATCTTTCTGAGATTTGAGAGCTGTTTATTTTCTGAGCAATGTAAATTTTCTTATTTTTAAAGTCTATAAGAACTTCATTCAGGATGCAGCATATCATTTTGGAGGAAACTGCAAAAGAACAATAGTAAAAATTTAATGATTCTCCAACATAAGAATCACTGTTCAAGGCCACAAGATAGGCTGCCTGGACCAGCTGAAACTCTGGGAACACTACCTCCGGTATAAATTCTTTAGGTCAAATTAGAATTTATGATGACAGAGTCCATGAAAACAACAACACAAAACCATAGCAATATTTCAAGATAAGTTCTGAGAATTTTATATTTGAGAATCATGTGTGTAAATTATTTAAAATCTCTCCATAGTATATATTTTTGATTTTAGAATCATCAACACATATAAAAAATTAAATTGCATTACAAAGAAACATTACAGAGGAAATGTTCTGGTGAATTAATTCTAGACATGTTTTAAAGTGTAAAAATGAAAAATAACTGCTTGTACATGCCTTTACTTTTGCTACCGAAGGCAGGAGAATAACCTATCAGTTACATATATATGGGGCCCAGTTATCCATTCCCAGGAACATTTCCTACTGATCTGAGTGTGGTAAATGCTGGTTCACATTAGATGCCTGTGGAGTTGATGGCCTACATGTTACCTTGATCAGGGACTCCTGAGACTCATTGAGCTCTTTGATGGAGCAGTAAATGGCACCTGACACTTCACAAGCATTCAGGAAACATCTCTATTGTTTTATTCATTCCAAAAAAATGACTTTAGTGTGAAGCCAAGCAGAGTTTATAATTATAGTATAACTACTTGACTCATACAAACATTTTTATTTTTAAATAGTCAATTGAACATGAGAACCAAGAGTGAAAAGGGTTGCTATTATACTTTTAAGTTTTACAAAAGCAATAGATTTTATGTCCACAAAAATGTACTAGAATTTATACAACTATAGTGTACATCATTAGAAAACATAAAAAAAAATACATCTTTCAATACATCTTTCATTTTTTAATGCCATCTCCCTTGACCTGATTTATTCCCTTTGTTTTTCATATTTCCTCTTTCCGGTGTTTCCCTTCTTCTATAAATAGTCAGCTATGATAGTGCAAATCTATATGTTCTTCCTAAATAGATAGAAAGTTTTTTTAAATTTTTATTTTTAGGATTTTGTTTTCTTCTCTCTAAAACGATGTGTATATGTATAATGTGAGTGTACTCACACCCCTTACCTACACCTACATCACACACACACACATACACACACACACACACACACACACACATGCAATATGCCTTTATATAAATGTTCAAATAGCTGACATACCATTTTTATACTTTTATTCTTTTCTGGTTTTCATGTACATGTGTTATTTGTTTGTATGTTGTTATATATGTTTATAAGAACACTTGTACATGTTTTTGATGTGGAAGCCAGAGAATGACAAAATTATCCTTTTGGAATGATCCTCACTTTATTTGGTGAGCCTTATTCTGCTGGTGTAGACGATCACGCTACAGGGATTCTGTTTCTACATCCTGAAATGAAAGGCAAGATTCTATACCTGCGTGGCTTTCACGTGTGCTCACTGCTCCAAACTCAAGTCCTTTAACCGGCACAAAATGTGCTTGTTCTCCCATGCCATTTTGTCAGCTTCTGTTTCTTCAAACAATGTAAACAATGGCCAAAATAGTTTATCAGTTACAGAATTGATAATGTAGGTACAGTTTAATTACATATTTGTATCACCAAAATTCTTTCAATTTTGCTTTATTGCTTATTGATGTTTGTGTATTTCTTGATTTCTCAAGGAAAACAAAATACCTTTGCTACACACCTTTAAATATGATATTGCTTTAAACTATGAAATTTGTAAAACTGCCTTTTATGAATAGTTTGTTTGGACGATAAAACTAACAAAATAATGGGCTCTGAGGAAACTTCTTTTGAATTCTATTTTATTTTTTTGATGACTAGGAAAAAAATGTGATTTCTAATAAACTCTATGATCATTATTAAATTAGGAAAGTGAGAAACAACAGGATTGTTACTTTCAAACATTTGTTGTATCATCAGTATCATGGGACTTTAACAAACAACACAGTAAGGAATATTAGGAGCATGCTGATAAAAGTTAGTGGTTATTGCTGATAGTGGGTACATTTAAGGAATCTCCCCTGAAATAGAGAAGCTTCCCAGTAGAAATGAAAATTTTAAAGAACATAACTAGAAAAATGCTCCTAATAAATAATTTAAAACCAGCAATGGGATTTTTTTAGCCATTCCATACTACCCAGGAACATATATTTTTTTTTTTTGTGAATGAGAAGAAATAAGTAATCTTGGCTAACCAGAACTTATGGATGATACAATCAAGAAAAGATAGAAAGAAAAAACTGAGAACAATTGAATTTGAGATTTCACTTCTATTTCCATCTACTACAGGGAAAAGAGTTTCCCAGGTGCTATGCTTCTTAAAGTAGATGAGAAAATATATGATTTGGGAGTATAAGAAGTGATAATTTTATAATAGTCTCAAAATTATTAAAATATAAGTCATTGTATATTCTTGGAAAATTATACAATATCAGGAAGCAAGATTAATGACTAAATTTAGTTTTCTTGATATTTGCAATATATATATATATATATATATATATTTACAAGAATCAGGAACACATTTCTGTATTTCTGCTTTTATTATGTCCATCTGTCTTTTTTTTCTGTAAAGTCTCAATTTGTTGTATAACTATGAAAGTAAAATTCATGGCCTGAAATCCAATTAGTTTCCTATATCAGCTCTATTTCTGAATAAGTACTTAGGATTTCCTGTTTGCTGCCAGTGCATCAATGCATAATAGTTACTCAGACCTTCTCAAACTAGACTTCCCAGCATATTTAGAAGCACATATTTCAGATAATACAAAATGTCCTACATCCACTTCAGTTTAGTCATCATTTACAGAGTTTTTTCACAAGAAAAGAGATCTGAAGATTGTTTTGTTTCCAAGAGATAGAACATGGGGTTTCCAAATCCTTCTCTGAGAGAGAAAGTCTAACATTTGATTTTATCACAGGAGTACGCAGCCAATTTAGGATTGTTGAAGCAAAGTAGAAAGTTAGTAAGTATTTAAGAACTCAAGTATGTAGGAATTTGATCTCACAATTGTATTTTTAATATAGGTAGATAAAAACCTATACCAGATTTACTTCTTCAGGAGAAATGTTGGCATACTATGAGTTCTATGGCAATGAAACAAAGTCTCAGGATACATACTCACGGCAGATATGCCACCAAGTTGGTTGGAAGATTCAGCATCATTTCTAGAAGCAATGCTCCACAGTATTGACAAAGTGCCTTTCTCCCCGCTGATGCAGAGAATGTGGTGACCTCATCTGCATAGAAATGATACTCACTGCAGAGACTCTGCCCTGGGCAGGGCCTGCCTTGGGAAAGAATAGTGACATAAAAACATCAAAGCTATTGAAGCATTCAAAGACTGCGAAGTAAATAAAGTAAGTGCTTTAAGGAAAAAACCATACCGATGCAGAATCTTAAGTGATGGAGAAGTGTTACTGATGCCTGAAAATTCCAGAAGCTGACTAAGGATCCTGACACAGAATTTGGAGCAGTAGCTTTTTGTCCTCATAGAAAAGATACAGCAACAGGTTCTGCAAGGGCAATTTCTGGTGTAGGTTCCTGGCTTGTTTGTAGCTTTAATGTTTTTTTTTTTCATTAAAATTTATTGCATACATCATCTTTAACTCAAGAAAACATTATTTCAGCTATTAATAGCTTACTGAGCATTCTAAATCCATGCATAAGGCAGAACCCTTTTCAATAACATCTGTGGGGCTAAGTAACAAGATAGAAAGAAGTGTTTAGAATTACTGAGAGTACAAATGGACTGTGCTTGCTGTGACTGTCAAGGCTGTAAAATGTATTGGCCTGTAGAGTCACCACCTAACGGGGATATAAAGTCCATGAATACTATTACATAGAGACTGCTGAACAAGAGGGAGAACGGCACTTTGAGGAAAATAAAAATATATGAAGGGGATAGTTCTCTTTATATACTTTTAACTCTCTTCAGTTAATATGTAAGTTTATTGAAGCACTTCTTATCTGCTACAGACACTTCATCGTGTTTACTTCCTCTTGAGTATGGTGAGGTAGGCTAGGAATCAATATGTTTTTGCCAATCTCATTTTAAAATCTCAATTGTTTTCAGGAGCTCTTCCCAATAAAATATTAATTTTTGTAGTAATTACATTCTTTAAAAATTCGTTCCCATCACTGGTATAACTCATTACAAAAGGAGACTGGTAATGGAACTTTTTTTTTTTTTCGTGACAGGGTTTCTCTGTGTAGCCCTGGCTGTCCTGGAACTCACTCTGTAGAACAGGCTGGCCTTGAACTCAGAAATCTGATTACCTCTGCCTCCCAAGTGCTGGGATTAAAGGCGTGTGCCACCACCGCCCAGTGGTAATGAAAGTTTTATAAAGGATGGATGTTGTACTGGATAGTTTTATGCCAACTTGACACAAGCTAGAGTCATCTGAAAGGAAAGAACATTGGCTAAACAAAAAATGTCTTCATAAGACTGGAACACAAGCAAGCAGGTAGGGCAATTTCTTAATTACTAATTGATGGGAGAGAGCCCAAGCCTGAGAAAATTGTAAGGAGCAAGCCAATAAAGAACACTTTTCTATGTCCACTGTATCAGTTCCTGCCTCCTGCCCTGTTTGAGTTCCTGTCCTGACTTCCTTTGATGTATACATACAAACACACACACACACACACATACACACACACTCACACACTCACACATACACACACACTCACACACACACACACATACACACATACTCACACACACATACACACAAACACACACAGACATTCATACACACACACACACACACACTCATACACACAAACACACACACACATATTTGGTCATGATACTATATACCATAATCAGTAACTCAACGTGAGCTTGACATGTAGCTGCCTTCTGCTCGTGAGCCTGTAACTAATTCAGAGAATAATTTCAATGCCACCATACATTCTTGTCTCAAGAGAAATTACGGCATTCAGTAGCTAAGAACAGATTATAGGTTTTCTCAAGTTTCACCATTACGATGATCTGACCTATACAATATGTTAAAATACATAAGACTAGACATACTTTTAGTACATTGGAATACAAATTAGTTGGTAATAGTAGTATAAGATTTTGGTAAATAATGTTTACTCTTTAGATAAGAATGGTTCAGAAATTTTTAAGTTCAGTGATATTTAACCAGTAAAATTATTTTATTAGGTCCAAATTATCTTTATACTTCATTGGAAAAAACTTGAAGAAAATAAAGACTTTTATAAATTGTAATTCTGAGTATAAAGCAAAGCTTATTATGATCTCTCCAATAGCCTTTGCTTTCAATAGTCCTATAATTGCTTTAGATTTCTTTATATTAATGTCAAAGGTAAGTCACACATATTATATCATGAAATCTTTTCAACAATGTTATTAGTATGCACTACTTTATCCAATGTATAAGAATTCCAAGGCTTAATGATATTAAATTATTCATTTACAAAGTAAACGAGCTTAGATTAGATCCCAATATAACATTGATTTGTCTTCTCACCATATTATTGAGTATAAGCTTTGATTTACTTGTAACATCTGTGGTAATCCCATATCACTAAAAATATGAGAACATTTCTAGGGTCACTTATATTTCAGCCTGTTAGTAAAGCACACACAACTTATCTTAATTTCTACTTTTCTCATACACTTTCATTGTATTCTTACCACCAAGCAATTTTAGTAACAATGAAACAGTTTAAGAGTATGAATGGAAAGAAGAATTGTACACCAACTGTGGTAGATTATTTGGAAATTAATTCTACTTGAAATCTTGATATTTTGGATAATATTTTTTTACTTTCAAGGTAGTGACTGAAAATAAGATATGGATTTGTTATTGCTTCATTGAATTTAAGATAAATGTAACAAGGAGTTCATTATGTTCTGAAACCAAAATATGAACACATGCTTTCAAAATATTGGCATAAGTTGAAAGAAAATACATGAAAATAGGAAAGCTGTTGAAGTAAACATTATCATTTGCTCAAAGGAGCCTTGCTGACTTACGGTGAACTGTATTTCTCATTCTAAATACACAGATGACTGTTTTTCTTTACAGTAGAGCACAATTATCATAGTTTTAAAAATTAAATGCCAACTTTCATAAGAGCAATACTGCATGTAGAATCTATCATGCTAAATACTTCTTGCCTCAATTTGTATGTGCTGGAATTACTGGTGTTCCTCACAGCACCTGCCATTAACAACTGAATTTTAAAGGACATTGCTTCTCTACCTAGATACTGGCTAACACTGCTCTTGACAGAACTCAAAGGAAAGAATAGGCCTAAGTCCTTGTTTTATGAATTTTAGGGCACACAGAACACATGAGCTATGCACTACCTAAGATGGTATCAATTCCTCCATTGTAAACCAAACCCTGGAGACTGTCCATGCCCACAATGTACTTTTAAAAGGATAGTACTGCATCTGAAGCTTTACATCTTCTTTATTACATATTCTATATTAATTTGTGGTATTGAAATATTGTTTTTGTTAATTTTGGAGAATTAAATACAAGCATACAATAATGTATATATTTTTAATATTGAAGAATGCAATAGATGTATATAAATGTTTACTGATTCACATTTCACTCTATTTCTGATCTCCAACGCCACTCAGACTGCCCATAAGTTCTTCTTCCAACTTTCCAGACTCTACTTTCAATTCACTGAGTCTAACTAGTGCTACCAGTAGATGCATAGCATAAGGCCATCTAACATGAAAAACTTAACAGAGACCCCATGTCTGACAAACATAAACACCAACAAAAAAACAAGTGAACAAACTTGACTATCTTTCATCAGTTTCTAACTTTCTGAGCCTACACCTACCCATTGTAAAAATTTCACCGGATTCGTTTTGTGGAAGGAATTGAAACCACTATGAATCTTTGTATTCTCTGGTGCTGTCATAGCTAAAGAAAAAAATTTCAGTTTCAAGGCAGTTTCATCAGCCTCTGGTTTGTACAACCTCTGTTCCTCCTCTTTCTCTTCCTCTTTTTTCTCCTCCTCATCACTGATATATGACATTTTATGGTGGGTGTGATACAGATATGCCACTTAGAAATGTATTTATGGTGGTTTGAATGAGAATGGCTTTATACTCTTTTAGGTTTGAATATTTGGTCTATAGTTGGCAAAACTATTTGGGAGGGATTAGTAGCTGTGGTCTTTTGTTGGAGAAAGTGTGTCCCCGAGGATGGATTTTAAGGTTTTAATAAACTCTCTGTTTACCTCTCTGACTCCTGCTTACAGTAAATATATATGCATATGTGAGAAAAAGAGAACTTCTCTGTACTTCCCAGTCTAGTGTCAAATTTACTCACTGTTCACCTACTTTAGCTTCGCCAGCACTAATACTACAGATATGTGCCACCAGTGAAGCTGTAGATATTCCTTTATTATAATGTCAGCAGGCTTATAGTTTTATCTATTGTATGCTTTTTTTGCTTATTATTGCTGGTTATTTACTGTTTCCAATCTGTAACTTTAAACTTACCATAGGTACTGTAAAACTATATTAGCATTTATTGTGTCTGAACTTTCTGAGCATTCAACCATCTACATATTTTGAACATAGTCTCAAAAAATAAGTCAGGAGGATATTTTCGGGAAAACAATGAAATTCATAGAAAAACAACTGAATAAAAATAAAAACCAAAAGATGGTATCTCACATTGTCTTTGAGTTTCACTGGATGCAACTAAATTAAGAGAATATTTGTCTTAGAGTGAACACATTAAAGGAGTTTTCAAAAGGTTTTTGGTCTGTATTAGTGGCAGCCAAGGTGAGTAAGATTTCATTTTCTTTGAGGTATTCCCATCATTCTGTTAATAAAACCTTCATGGCTATAAGTGCTTTGTAAATTCAAAGAACTTTTCAGAATGTATATGATGTATATATAAATACATGAATACATATGAATATATATGATACACATATATATCATATACCACTGTATGCAGAGAACTCATGAGTAGAACCTCAAAATCCTCACTTCGCATCCTTCTTAAATTCATTCTATGTTTATGACAAGTCATTCCCAGGTCTACAAGTAGAAATCTAAAGCTCTTTGGAGCTCATATTCCTTCAATTTTCACACCAAATCACAGTAAATAGCAATTATTGAACCATCTGGGTTAAAACCAGAACATTCATTGTTTTAGCTATGCTGAGTCTGTTTTTCTTCTGTTACTGCGTGCTTTTTCTCTGATTTTGTAAGCTACAGAACACCATAGAGTCTCTGTCTTATCCTCAGTCTTGGCCTTTCTTAGGCTCCAATGCAGTACCTACATCAAAGCCAAAACACCCCACCACCTCTGACATCCTCAGCCAGCTCCCCATGCAGCAAATCTCTTTATAGACTCACCGAAGCAAAGCAAGAACTTCACAGACCTTCAAAGAAAACAACAATATGTTTTGTTGGCAGCTGCTCTCATGGTTTGAAAACCCTTGACCAACTTGACCTTTGTGAAGTGTTTTTTTCTGTTGAGGACATGAATTAGAAATTAGGAGATATCATATGACATGTAAATAAAGAAACTATCTAATAAAAAAATAAGGGCCTTCAGAAAAAACCACTAAAAACCTAAGGAAGCATATGTGTGTGTGTGTGTGTGTGTGTGTGTGTGTGTGTGTGTGTGTATACACATATATGTTTGGATATATATATATTCAAGTAAATAATACTTTTCTAAGTATTAATACTTTTATTATTTTCATTTCTATGGATGGAACTGGAATGGAAACAAAATGTTCAATCAATGTTTTCTTAATGAATGTATGAAAACCCTCCAAATATAATAGTGAAAGTGAGTCACTTAAATAAGCAGGTGATCAGTACTTATTTCTCTTGTAACTGAGGAGCTGATTGTCAATGTTTTTCACTATATATTGTTTAAAATTTGTCTTGAGTGGAAGTGGTAAGGTAGTTTTCTCAGAAAAAGCTGAAGGGACTATGTCTTTTGGGGCTTCCATCATTTTAAAGACAACAAAGGAAAATTCAAAGTCCAAGGTGTCATGAATGCAGATATCTGGCTTACAAAATATTATCAAGCAAGCAATCCCTAAATTTACTCCATAGGCTGGAGAAAGATCCAGTTTTTCAGAGACAAAGCAGTTCAGCTTCTGTAAGAAAAGGGTAGCAGAAAACAGAAATTGTTCTAACTGAAATGTGAAATCATTCATTCCTGATTTGGGGAACACATTTAGATAATATTAATCTACAAATTAACAATGAAATCAAAGCATCAAAGTGTGTGTGTGTGTGTGTGTGTGTGTGTGTACTTGTGCACTTGACTTGTTATTTTACTCTAAGTATTTCTTAGTTAAGGCATAGCCTGAAATGATTTCTTCCTTCTTATTAATTTTATAATATTGTTGCAAATAGTTGTGCATTATGAAATTTTCACTTGTGTCAGATGATATTCAAGGACAGAGAGGTCAAGAGATTTTGAAAAGAGAAAGTCAGTGAGATGTGGCATTTCATGTTTTGCATTTTTATTTCTCATAAGGAAGTAAAGATAATGATTAAATGCCTAATAGTTAGAAATATAAATTGATGCACTCTTTTCTGGGGGAAAAATTAAAAAGCTATTTTCTCCAAAACACATCAAGAATGGAAAATTCTCAATTACCAATTTAAAACTAAAATTTCACAAAGAAGAAGAAATAGAAGAGTCTTAAATATAAGTATACAGTGTCAAGTCAGTGACGAAGAAGTTTCTTATGTGCTCTAAACAGATTTTGATGATGTATGCATTTTGTTTCTCCATTCCAAACTTTATTCCAATGTATGGTTATCTCAAGATTGTCTACAAAAAGGACCACTGGGGACAAATTAATAAATTTATACTTAAGTTGAGAGCCTAATATTAGAATAAACCAATGCCTTCATCTAAATTCTGATCACAGATGTGTTGCACTGTTCATCAGAACACTTTGTAAAGACAGCGTCTATAATTTAAATAGGAAAAAAAAAACCAAAAAACCAAAAACCAAAACCAAAAAACCTATGAGACATTCCTTAGCTTTAGTCCGTCACTTTACTAAATGTTTAGTAGCAACCCTGTAAGAAAGAAGATAACAAATAATGACTGAAGAAATTATTGTATCTGTTTACAGTTTTATAGTTGTATAGTTGCCTTTTAAATTTGAATATAGAAGTATCTACAGATTGGCTTAGTAGATAACAATGAGTCAGCTACTGTGACCATCATTTTTTATACTTTGTTGCCATGTATGTGGAAGGATGCATGTGTAGAAGAGAAGAGGAAGAGGGGGAAAAGAAAAAGAGGGGAGAAGCAGACGACAAAGTGAGGAACAGGAGGGAGATTAGGAGTTCCTAGAACTCATCTGCCCCCATGTGAAACGTATTTCACCACATTTTATCTCGCTTTTGTGTGTTTTATTAAAAATTGATTTTTGTTTTTCATAATACATGGTGATTAGGATTTCTCTTTCCTCTGCTTCTGCAGTTCCACTCTACCTCCCCTCTGATCTCGATCCAACCCATTTTGCTTCTCTTTAGAAAACAGTCAGGCTTCTAAGGGATAACAATACATTAAAATAAAATATAATAAGTTAAAACAATAACTAACATGTCAGAATTTAGACAGAACAAACAATCAAGAAGAAAAGAGGCCAAGAGAAGGCACAAGAAACAGTCATTGGCACACTCTGGAATCCCACGAAAACAGTAAACTGGAAGCCATAATGCCTACACAGAGGACTTTTAAGATCGAAGGAGAGAAGAAAAACATCTATAAATGTAATAAAGTAATAAGATAATTAAATAAAAATTCAAAAGATAGAGCCTGAAAGCTCTGATAGGACATTGTGAGAAAAAACAAAGCAAAACAAAACAAAAAACAAAAACAAACAAACAAAAAACCAACCAAACCAAAAAAACTCCAACAATATTCTGAGTTTCTTTTCTGTTGGCCATTTTTTTTTTGGGCTGGGCATGCAGCATACCATTATGAGTAGTTCCTCCCCTCCCCAAGCCCCAGTGAGACTCATTTTAAAAAAAAAAACAACACATTTTCACTTGCAAGGGTTCCTCCGCTAGACATTACTTCTGCGTTAGGAATAGAGGAATGTGTCTGCTTCTCTTTTCTGCTCTCGAATCCTCTCTGCTGGAGACAGACGCAGGTCTGTACAGGCCGCCTGCTTCAGTCTCTGTGATTCATGTGTGCACACCGTCTTGAGGATGTAGAGTGCCTTGCTATAGTGGTGACTTCCAGTCCTCTGGCTCTTATACGTTTTGTTCCTTCTTATGAAAACGTCACAGTTAGGGCCGAGATGTCCAAGATCTCTCACTCTTGGCGTAATGTCTGACTGTGGGTCTCTCTCTACTAGGTCCCATCTGCTGCAGGAAGAACGATCCTTAGGCTGAGCAAGGCACTGATTTATGAGTCTACGAGAAAATCATCAGGAGCCATTTTATTGCTCTATTTGTTTTTCGAGGTAGCATTTGGATTTACCCTACCTTGCTGCTAAGCTAGTTTTGGATTCTTGGTCACAGTTTCAAGTATGGGTTCCATCTCATAGAGTAGACTTTAAGGGAAATGAGATAGTGGATCTTTCTTCCTACAAGCTTTGTGCCACCATTATTTAAAAAAATGTTTTATTTATTTACATTCCAAATGTTGCCCCCTTCCAGGTCTCCCCTCCAAGAATTCTTCACCCCAGACCCATCTCCTCTTTGCCTCTGGAAGGGTGTCTCCCTCCAGCCCTCCTACCACCAGAGCACACTTCTCTTCCCCACTTTACGCCTTCAACTCACCCCTACCCCCCACATACCCCTCTTCCCTGGGGCATGAAGTCTGAACAGGATTCAGCACATCCTCTCTCAGACAAGGCAGTCCTGTGCCACATATGTGATAGGAGCACAGGCCAGCTCATGCATGCTCTTTGGTTGGTGACTTAGGCTCTGGGAGCTTACAGGTATTGGGGTTATCTGATACTGTTGGTCTTCCTATGGGGTTTCCATTCCCTTAAGTTCCTGGAATCTTTCACCTAACTCTTTCATAGGGGTCCCAGACCTCAGTCCAGTGGTTGGTATAAGTATCTGCATATATCTCAGTGAACTGCTGGTAGAGCCTCTCAGTGGACAGCAATGCTAGCTAGGCTCCTGTCTACAAGCAAACATGCTATTTCCAGTCAGGACACCACTGTAGATCAAAGGTTTGACTTGGCATTTACTTTTCTCCTTTGGTAACTACTGTGAAGGTGGTAACATGTAGCCAGCAACTGGACTTCTCCATATTCAAATTATTGTATAAGTGTTGTATCCTTAGCAGTGGGACCTTGCTATCAGTTTGTGGACAGCAAAATTAATCTTGAAAACAGCCTAGATTGTTTGGGGGTTCCCATGGAACCCCATTGGCCATAAAGTTGACAGGATTGATGAGTATTAGATTTTAAAATGGCCACTTACATGATCAGAAGCAGAGTCAAACAGAAAATGAGAATAAGAATGGCATGCTAACATTTTCCTTTTGTTTTCATTACAAGTGTACACAGGACAGGGAGAAGGAAAGGCAAGGACATACAACTAAGTTAACAAGTAAAATCCTGCATTAATTTGAAGTGTTTCCAAGAAATGTTATACAAGGTAACCCTTGGCTTTCGTGGTTTCAGTTTTGTGAGTACCAAATGCTCCAGCCCTGAAAATCATGTGGCTTGATATTCACAAGTTTTCTACCTTTTCACCCTGATCTGGCTTGCAGCCAACAGACCACTCATAACTGTTCCTGACATTTCTTTTAAAATGTTCCCTTGTCTGCTGGTACACTTGCGGACCTATGACTCAAACTTAGCATTGGAAAGATCAAATTACACTGCTCATTTTTGTCTGGCTGAGTCTTCCTCTCTCAGCATAACATTTAGATTAAGAAGGTACTCGCTCATAAGTAGAAAAGATGAAAAATAAAGAGAGAATACTTCTCCCGGCAAAATGCTATTATTTTATAAATAAGCAGAAATTTGCTAATTGTCTCTTCTTCACCACATTCACCACCTTTTGTTCTTATATTCTTGTACCTCAAAGCAGTTAGCATTGTGATGCACAAAGATGTTATGATATGCTAAGGTAAAAGAATTTGATCATACATGATATAACTGCAATGTACATAAATATAAAAGGAAAAATTAGAAAATCCAAGAATTCTATCCAGATTAGTAATTTTTCTTTTATTCTCATTTCTTTATATTTCATACAAATTCATAATAGAAATAATATGTAAAGTGAACTTTACTAAAATTGCAGTACTTTTAAATTATGATTATGTATTTAACTACAGTCTATTGTCTTATAGAAGCATATTATTATAATCTCTCTCAGCATAATTTTTTCTAAAAATATAAGTACTAAACAATACTACCTAGATGTGTATGTGTGTGTTTGTATGTGAGTGTGTGTGTGTATGTGTGTGTATGTGTGTGTGTGTATGTGTGTGTGTATGTGTGTGTGTGTGTGACTTTGAGAGACATTTCTACATGGTGGAGATACAAAAATGTAAACACATACATACACGTACATGCACACAACACTGCAGGCACATAGAAATGTTAGGGACATATATGTACATTATAAGAGTCAAAACAGTGCTATTTTAAGATTTAGGTAACAAAGTGATAAAGTTGATGGTTTCTATTTCACAAACAACATACAATAATTGATGTAACTGAACCATGTTTTTAGATTTCAGTATAAGTAGATGGGATATTTTTCTATCACAGAAGAAACAGATACATGTTTTTGAATATGCTTCTATACATGTTTATGAAAGTCTTTCCATGTAAGTATGGAGCCTAGACATTTCAGGCCATTCAGATCATCACTATTTTGTTTTAAACATGTATTCATGTGAGTACTGATGCATGCATACACACATGAAAGGAACTGAGTGATGCATAGTATTTGTATTTTTAAAAACTTATCTTGTGTTCACTACTCAATGCAAATAAGCCTGAGAATTAACATATTTATGAATCATATTTAGTTAAGGAGAGTTCAACTTCTCATTTCTATTTTTCTTTCAATATAGAATATTATTAAAGAAAAATGTTAATTGACCAATGAACCTATATTAGTGTCTGTTTCTACTTTACTCAACAAAGAAAAAGCTTTGCTTTAAATTTCCCTACTTGAATTCCTATTCCTATTATGTCTACTGTTGATATGGAAGTACTGCTTTATTTGGTGTAGTATAATTACTAAAAAGACTTTGCAGTTATTCTATAGTACTAAACATTATATTTTACATTTATAATGGGATTTTCTTAAAGCTAATTTACTATTCCCTTCCATTGCTACAACAAAGAGTCACAAAACATTTTGCTGCATCCTGGCACTGGCTGCAGGGCAGTGACTTATGAATATGCTAATAAGATTGCATTCAGTATTGGCAGGAATTCAGGACTCACACACAATTATTGTCCTGGCAGTCCTCAGTGTTATCATACCAACCCTGACAAGGAATATTTAGGTTAATTAATACAAGATACAGCTTTTGAATTGGGATGTAGAACGTTTTCAACATCACTACAATTTAGCAATCAAGATATTTTAGTTATTGATATAATTTTTATTAGACTGCCTGACAGAAGTTTCTAGCAGTAATTTCTATATGTTTATGTCATTAGGTTTCTGAAAGTTTATTTCTCCTACACAATTTGTTCTATAAGTAAGGCCTAGAAAAATTTTGTTTTGTGTTTCAAAGCACCATTGAATGCCAGAAGCTTTTCTCAGCCATTTACATACATTATTCTTACAGTGAGTCTAATGTTTAATGGCCTCTCTCTCTGGAGTTGCATGTGATTCAGATTTTAAAACAATGTTTCTCTGATGATACAGCTTGCCCTTAGTTTTTTTAGTTTCTTCAGAACAAAATGACTTCTTGTAAATCTCTTGATTATCCAGTGTTGGAATCTTCTTTCAAATGTAGAACTTATCAGTCTTCAAGCCTTTATTCCTCTTTTAAACAGATGAGTAAAGATGTTTTCCATGAAACAAAAGAGTGAAGAAATGAAAAGAAATATTTCACCAGGCGGTGGTGGCATACACCTTTAATCTCAGCCTTGGGAGGCAGAGGCAGGTGGGTTTCTGAGTTTGAGGCCAGCCTGGTCTACACACAGAGTAAGTTCCAGGACAGCCGCCAGGGCTATACAGAGAAACCCTGTCTCGAAGAAAACCAAAAACCAAAACCAAAACCCAAAAAATTAACATTTTTAAAGCCAAATTATATCAAAACTAAAGCATTCTCCTTTACCTTGAGCAGTTTCGTAGGATGCTGTTCTTCATGTTATCTTGGAATTTGTTGTAGTTGCTGTTATTCTAAAATCCACATGTTTGTTCACAAGCTTAGGCTTCTGCACTCCACTGTCCAACATATTATTGACATTTTTAATTGTAAATGCTACCACTGATAAGTACCTTAACTTTCTCTTTTGGCTTCATGCCAACACATCATCATTCAAATCTAAGACCACTTGTTTTAGAAATGGAATGTAACAAAAATTAAGGATGCATATATTATGGCTAAAGTGGCTTTCTTCATTCAGTCTCAGACATCACTAGACAGAAAATGTTATGGCATATTTTCAGTATAAATAAGGCTTTGAAGTAATATAGAATGAAATGTGCACTAGAGTTTTGTCATCACAAATATATTAATAGAAAATATTTTATGCTTATAACTTTTCCATGTTAATTTCAATGAATAACTTCTGAATAATTTCATCACAACTAACATAATAGTACGCACATTTGGCAAGCTTTCCTTGTTTCATCAAAGGCTAATCGGAAGGACATTTATTACTCAGGAGACTATTTCCAAATTCAGTGTATGTTTTAAGAAATATACTATTACTCTCCCAGATCTTACTATGTTTGTGATTATCCAAGTTCTGCAGTACATCTTTGATATGCTCGTTAGTCAAAATCTGAACATGGACATAGCAATATGCTTTATTTCACCATGTACTTCTACCTCTGATGGTTTTAAAAGAAGACAGTCCTTACAGTAAGAAAATATAGAAGTACAAAAGAACAATTGTGATGGCCAGCACACATCCACTACATGGCCATAACAGTGTTTATTCTCTGCTTTCATCAACATTAATCACAACATTGGTGATTTCAAGTTGCACCATTCATTAATTATTTTGAAGACTCCAGTAAAATACTTTTAAATGTTTGAGATGAATGATCAGGGATGAATGTGAAAGTCTTACCTCACAGTCCTAGGTTATTAATAAATAATGCCATATTTTACTACAATGTTAATGTTTGCATGAGTTACAATTCTATTAATTGGTCTATGTGAAGTCCTGTGTTAATGCCCAGAACTAGATAAAAAAGAACTTTAAAAAACATTTTTTGAGGAAGTATAGTAAAGGAGAGGAGGGAAGGAGGAAGGGAC
>NW_022196915.1:93878384-93896703 GCF_008632895.1 Mastomys coucha | reverse complement strand
ATAGAAGAAGTAAACATATTACTCAAAATTAATAAATATGTCCTTCAATGAACTAGTCTTAGATAATAAATGGGGGTAGGAAAGTCAAGAGTAGCTCAGACCTACTTTTTGAGTTGTTTATAAATGGTTTGTTTTGATGTTGTCTTATTGTGCATTTGTATATATGTTTGTGTGTGGGGTGACTTACACATGCAAATGTGTGCACCTAAGTATATAGTCCCGGGATTGACCTCAATTATCTTCTTACATCATTCAGGCTTGTAAAACACTTTTCTCCACAGCTAGTCAACTTACTTAATGTAGGTAACCAACTTTCTCTAGAGATCTTGTGTCTCCATTCCTCACATTGATATTACAGAGACTCAGTCATGGCCGTACACTATTGTTGTGTGTAGTAGGAATATGAGATCAAATAATCAAATTTACATGTCAGACATGTACACACTGATAATCTCTCCAGCCTGTTGTTATGATCCTTTAGAAAATGTATACCTCATAGAAAAGTGAAATATTTAACAGACTTGAATAGAATTTGTAACAAATTGATGTGAAGAATAATGGTACGGGGAAAGTCATTATCAACTGTTGCCCTTCTTATACTCTCTTTGAATCCCTGTTCCCTCTTTATTTTCTCTGATAGATTCTCTTGTAATCAAAGCTGGGCTCAAATGTACTGCTTGGCTGAGGATGTCTTTGAATTCCAGGTTCATCATCATCTATCTCCCAGGAGCAAATACTTTAGCATCTCTCTTTTCCTTTTTACAGTTCTACTTAACAAAATAGCTTCATTAGTCACCAGTTTAACAGAAAGTTTGAAACAATGTTATTGATATAAATAGAAAAGATTGAATTTCAATCTTTTAATTTTTAATAACCATTGGCTATAAGGATATCAGCTACACTTACAAAGGGAAATTTATGATGGCTGAGAGGATTTTTACTGATTATGTAAATTATGGCTCAATAATCTATACCATAGTGGTCAATTGTAAAGTGTTAAATTAAGTTATATAAGCACTGTATATGGCATAGATAGTTGAGTTCATTAGGTCAAAATATGTTGGCAGACAATAATAGACCATGAAACAGTATTTGTATGTAAATAATATCAGACCAAAGTAGGCATTGTAACCATTCAAAAATCTTAACTGTTTCATTTCCTAATATAAATTCACATATAAAGGAAATATGTCATCTAAAACTCATCAAGGTTATCATTGTATGCAATTTTAAATATTCTCAGTTTATGTTTTTCTTTTTATATGGGCTTCTAGAATAGGTTGTGAACTACTACATGGGATTTCCTGCTCATGGATTTATTCATATCTATGATATTTCATGAAATCTATAGCTACTTTTAAGCTAGAAGGGAACATGTTTAGTGCCAGTTTATAGCCACACAGTTCAAAAGTCAAATGCTTGCTAAGAAAGAGTCAAATTCAACCTAAGTATCTTTCCCTAATTCTGGCATTGTGTCAGCAGCACTGTAACAGGGTCTCATTCCATATGTTATTCAGTCATGTGGACTGATTTCTTATCTTTCAGTGTGAAAACAAAGACCAGTGAAGCTTGCTTATATTGAAAATGACTTTGCCTTGAAATACATAAACACAATTAATTTTCATCACAACAGAATTGGATGTGATAATACTTAATTATATATAAAATGGTAATGATATATGAAAAACATATTTGTAGATCCCTAAGATGTTTGTTTCTCATATTAGAAATTCTACCATTGAGAACGCAGTGAAGAATTCTAGTTTTATGAATGCATAGTTAATTTTTTAATCAGCCTCCTGTTCATATTTTTTATCCCATTTTGGATTTAGCCTGTAATATTTGGCAAACATCTCCTCTCTGTGTGAGAACAGGAACCTTTACACGTTGCTTATTAGGAAGCTGACTTTAGCCTTTAATAGGTTCCTAACGCTGCCCTCTTACGTGTGGCACATATGACCGTCAGATTTCTCACCGTTGTGAAGGGATTAGTTCCTTAAGAAGTCAGTTATTTGGCTCTGTACTTCTCCTTTTTCATTAAACTTTCCAACCGCTGCATAGTGGCACAAAGAGGTCTTTGTCGACTGCTTAGAGGAACTATTTGTCAATTGTCTTGCTTCAAGGACTGCCTCCTTTGTGTTCTTCCCCAGATCCAGAAAGTACCTCAACAAAGAGAAAAATGGAATGGAAAAAAATATGCAATGTTTATTCACTGAGGATTTCATTTCTGATGGAAAAGTTTTCTAATTGCGTACTTCAAAACTTACTTTATTTAATTGACAAGTACAGGATAATTCATTATGGAGTTACATTGGTCTCATACACACACACACACACACACACACAGAGAGAGAGAGAGAGAGAGAGAGAGAGAGAGAGAGAGAGAGAGAGAGAAAGAGAGAGAGAGAGACTAAAAAGTAGAACACTGTATGAGTGAAAAGGAGCAGTGTTCTAGTTCTGATAGAAAGACAGTGTCAGACACGGGGCAAAAATGAGACAGAGACACTGAATTTCCAGTTTAGTCTCTGAAGGAATCAGGTAAGATAGAGATGATTGTTGAGGAACTTGGTAAAACATAAGGTATTTTTATATTATCTTAACTAGAGTATGTCTTTTATAGGTGAGAAAATTGCAACCCAGAGAAATGAAGTAATTGTTTGTAGCCAGTGTCCACTAACCACAGGGTTAGGTTATTGTGAAAGAGGATGAACATGTGAACACAATAGGCCTTTTGTTTCCTACTTGATTTTCTGTGCCTCGAATGATGATACACATACTGATAACATAGTCTATGCAACCCTATGCTAAGTCTGCTATAACTGGCTTATCTATACTCTCTCATGGTTTTCAAGTCCCTAATGAATCAATTTATAAAGACTACTCACCAAGCCTATATGTGTCTGAGCTAAATGTATGTTATGCTTGTATACTTCGTTCTTCTGGAACTCTATAACAGTCGAACTGGGGTTGTTCTCTGACTCTTTTGCCTGCCTTCCCTCTTTGTGGGTTGCTTCATTCAGTATTGAAATGAGACTTGTGCCTAGTCTTACTATAACTTGTTACGCTATATTCAGTTGCTATCTCTAGGAGGGCTGTTCTTTCCTGGGGGAGCCAAAAGGTGTGGGGTTTGGAGAAGGGGCTGAGAGGAGTTGAAAGAAGGGAATCTGCAGTCAGGATATAATGTCTAAGAAACAATTAATTAATTAATTAAACAAACAAATAAATCAATTTTAGGAGTCTCATTTAAATATGGGCCAGTATATTCTGAAAACAAAAGCTTGCCTATTCCCTGTATTTGATGTATGCATGTATGTATTATTATTCTTTAATCTTTTTTTTAGTCCAGACTTCATCCTCCTCCCAGTCCACCCTCCCTACTATTCCACATCCCATATCTCCTCCCCCTTACCCCACCCCATCTTTAAGAGGATGTCCCAACCCTCCCACGAGACCTCTCCACTCCCTGAGGCCCCAAGTCTCTCTAGGGTTAGGTGCATCTTCTCTGACTTGTCCTCACCCCTCAGTCCTCTTCTCTCTATGTGTTGGGGGCCTCATATCAGCTGGTGTATGCTGCCTGGTTGGTGGCTCAGTTTTTGAGAGATCTCAGAGGTCTAGGTTAATTGAGACTGCTTATCCTCCTATAGGGTTTGTTGCCCTCCTCCT
The DNA here is from genome assembly GCF_008632895.1 of Mastomys coucha. Taxonomy (NCBI): domain Eukaryota; kingdom Metazoa; phylum Chordata; class Mammalia; order Rodentia; family Muridae; genus Mastomys; species Mastomys coucha. Next base: position 93,893,040 of record NW_022196915.1, on the reverse strand, counting down.
CAGCTTCTTCCAGTTTTTTTTCTAATTCAACCACAGGGTTCAACAGCTTCTGACCATTGTTTGGGTGTAAATATTTACGTCTGACTCTTTCAAATACTTGTTGGGTCTTTCTGAGGGCACTCATGATAGGTCCCTTTTTGTGAGCACCCCATAGCCTCAGTAATAGTGTCAGGGCTTGGGACCTCCCCTTGAGCTGGATCCCACTTTGGGCCTGTCGCTGGACCTCCCTTTCCTCAGGCTCCTCCCCATTTTTGTCATTGTAGTTCTTTCAGACAGGAACTATTCTGGGTCAGAGTTTTTGACTGTGGCATGGCAACCCCATACCTCACTCGATGCCCTGTCTTTCTACTGAAGGTAGACTCACCCCACTGTAGAGCACTTCATCCAAGGTCCCTTCCTTTGCATCCTGAGAGTCTCTCACCTTCCAGGTCTCTGGTATATCATAAGTTTTGCAGGCAAATGGATGGTACTATAAAATATCATCCTGAGTGAGGTAACCCAGACCCAAAAGGACATGCATAGTAGGCACTCACTTATAAGTGAATATTAGACAAAAGTACAGAATTCCCAGGATATAGTCCACAGAACTCAAGAAGGCTAACAAGCTGAAGGACCAAGTAAAGACACCTCAGTCTATTGTTGGGGGTTGGGGGTGGGATAGAGGGACAGGGCTGAATCCCTGGGGGCCAGCATAAAGAATCAAAACAGGCAACCTCAGGAGGATGTATTTGTTTTTGTTTTTGTTTTTTTCCTATTCTGTTGTTGTTTGAAAGGCACATGATAATTTTGTGAAATTATACTTTAATCTATGGCTTGTTTGTCAGTATTAGTACCAAAATTAAGTAGTTGAAGGTACAGTGTATAAACCTTAACATATTTAGTATGCACCTGTTTAAATGAAATGCACTTGCTTCTCTATGAATGCGCAAGAACGAGTTTGCACAGAAATAACACAATGAGATTTGAAAAAAATGGATGAGGTAAAATCATACAGGATGCATGTGATGCTATACATACTGGAATTGTATTTTAAAATGAAAGTGAATGGTCTCAAGGAGAAGTAAAATGTTTCCCACTGGTTGCAAATGCATTGAATGATGCTTATTTTGTGCTTACTCTTTTTATAAATTAATTTTCTTTCTTTATTTGCTCTTTAGTGGATCCAGGAGAATTCAGATGACTTTCATGAGCCAACATGCTCAAAGATACTAAAGAAGCCACTCAGAGAGTAGAGAGGAACTTTTTTGAAACAAAACAAAACAGTTTATTGAAATTACAATTAACCTTGAATAGCTCCCCTTTTTAACTCTATAGAAAACACACTTTACCTTGGGAAACCATCCTTCTTTATATTCAGTGCTGAAAGTTTGTGCAGTCATCAGGGCATTGCTACAAGAAGGGACAGTAATTTCAGGATGCCCTCCTTATGTTTGTGTAGAGATGGCTGTCTTCAGAGCTAGAGGACTCACCATCTGTGGGGCAGTGAAAATGTTATCCAGAGATTTCAAGGTCTTTCAGATATGCACATGAAATGTCAGTGAGACACACTTGTATTCATTGTAAAACATACTATATATGATGTGTTTCTATAGAATCAAAAGTACTAAGTGATAATTTATATATTAAATACTTGTTGATGTGTTTCTAATTATATTCAATTTATAGTTCCTTAGAATATGCATACAAGCGATTTCATGATTTTCATAATAAAAGAAAACATTGTTTATAAATATGAACCATAGCTACAGTTTAAAACTTGAGCGTATTTATTGTTGTTCTAGCAACTTTATGTTGAATCTGTAATTTAAGTACAGTCATTAGAAAGTTTCATGAGTTTCCCTTTATACATTATTCATTTCTCTATACACAGAGGGTAGAATACAGAAGTATTAGACAGTGTTTTCAAGTTGATTCTTCTGAACTTTGGTATTTTAGGAAAGTTTATATAGAGACAAGGGAGGGTAGCTGGAAAAAAGAAAATAGAAAGGGATGAAGTAATTTTATTTCAGTTAGAAACATATAAATAAATTAGTTTAGGGCCATCCTCAGCTACCTCTACCTGCACACACCTACCCATGTCTACTTTCTGTGATACTTGACATAGAATTTTACTCATTATCTCAATGTCTTGACTATCAAAGCACAAAGAACAGATGAATACCATAGTCAAGGTAATTGTTCAAGGGAAAACTAGTATGTAAAACAGTGGTATTGAATTTTATATTTTTTTATATGTAGCCTGCTCCATTACCATTCTCCACAGATATTAGACAAGATAATTTTGTTAAATATGATGAAACATAAGATAGGTCCAACTTCTCTGAACCAGAATGATAATAACTGGCTTGATGGATGGGAAACTACATATCACATTCCAATGTAATTGCAACAACAACAATATGAAGAATACGTTTATTTAAAGACAAAAGTTTAATGAAATATTTTGACATATTTGATGAGTTATGAATTTTGTTCCTTAATCTATTTTCTTGTTTTTAAAGAGGCTTAAATTTCAAACAGGTTTACAGAGGTTTAAAATTAAAGAGGTTTTAGGTTTAAAATTTAAACCTAACTTAAGAAAATATGAATAATTCTGATAGTGACAAAATACAAAACACACAACAGCTATTATCAAACATTTTTAAAATCTAGAAATATGGCAAAAGTTTTTATTAATAATTTAATTAACAGAAATAAAAATTAGTACTATTATTAATTTATGCAATTTTATCTTTATATTAGATGTAGATGAAACATTTTTGTATATGTTTTTCTAAGATTTGCTATCATTCTTTGTCTTATCTCTGACTTACCTGTGACTTACACAAATACAAGTAATCTTTTCATAAAATCCTATTCATATTCTCAGAAGTTCACTATACAATAATGAATTTTCATAATTTGTTATACCTCTACAAATTAGCATATATCTTTAAAACATTATTCTGTTACAATGAATTTTTTAAATATTTACTTTATAATGTAATTCATTATCACAGGATTTGATTTAGTACTTTATTCTCAGAGCAGAAATGGTTTCTTGTTTTCTAAAGCATACAGAGAAAGTTGGAATGGATTGTCTTCAGAATGTCTAGAGTCACATAAAACAGGCATGCACCCTGCACCTTTGGACTATTCTTGCAATTCAATGTGGCCGACATTCAAGCAGTCATCTGTAAAGATTTCCTGTCTTTTGTTTCAAACACTGAGACAGAAAAGAACTGTGTGAACATGTACATGTGCCTGTGAAGCACACCCTTAAGTCTGAATGGGAAAAATGAAGGCAGTCAGAAGCAGAGCCTAGGGAATCCATCTTATGTTGTTTTGCAGATACTGGAATATCTAAGTGACAGTGTGAGCTGACTGGTAAAGACAACTTTTTCATACTAAGATTAATTCTTATCTTCTTATAAGTTACACTTTGGGAATTCATAGACACTTTGCATGGTTATCTAAACTGAAGGAAATAAAATTAATATCATAAAAGCCTGTGGATTTCTAATTTCATTCTAAGCCACAAATAAAATAATTTGTTATGTATTTTAAAACATCAAGTTAATCAAGAAAATTATTTTTCAAGAAAATATAGCTTTTTCCTTTTTTAAAATAATATTTATTCTTTAATCACTTTTTACAGTCCAGTCATTATCCCTTTCTTGTTCTACCATTGGATAGTTCCTCATCCCATTCCTCCTCCTCAGTCTCCAAGAGGATGTCCCCACCCCCAAACACACCAGGTTTCCCCACTTCTTGGGGCCTTACATCTCTCCAGGTGCTTCTCTCCCTGAGGCCACAACAGGCAGTCCTCTGGAGTATATGTGTATGGAGCCTCATACAAACTAGTATAAATAATATTTTAATTTACTTTCAAACACTGTTAAATATAACAAATAATGATCTGCTCTTTATTTATTTACCTCTTTACTCTCCCCTACTGTGTGTATGTTGGTATGAAGTGAGTAAAAGTCTTTATCACTTCGAACATCAGATATTCTTGATGGTGTTTACATTCTCTGGAGAAGAACACCCCTAAGGAATGTTCTATATGCTAAATTAGAAGGCATTTGTCAAGTGAGAGATGAGAACTGGGGTAAGCTTGGCAGAGCCCTGGACTCTCCTAGGGCTGTATGAAAACAGTTAATCAATGGCAAGTGTGCAAGCAGTAATGTGAGACTTGTGATGTGCAAGCTGTAATGTGATGCTCATAACATGCAGGCAGTAATGTGATGTTCATGATGCTGTAAGGAATAAATTATGAAATCTGAGGACTACTGAGTAAAATACTACACTATGACAGTGACAGAGACCTTGTTCTTTGGACTGTCAATTAGCACAATAAAGCCTAAAATAATACAAGATAAATTAAGAATGTGTATATTCCTAATTCTGTAATTTCTATGTCGTCAAATCAGACCCTTCTTAATGCTTTCTACATTGAGAGAGAAACATTTAGAGTGATTAAAATTTCCAGTCACTCTTTCGCAACTACTGTGGCATCTCAGTGAACTCTACCATTGTCTTATTGTGTCTCATCTTTGCTTTAATGCTCTGTTTAACATGCTATCATTGATAAGTACATGTTTGTGTTCTCAGTACCTTTGTTTTGTTTGCATCGGTTTTTGTGCTGATGTTGGTGGTCATGGGTGTTAAATTCCTGACTTCTCTTAAATCCAGTTGCTTGCCTACAGTTGTCCTATGTTGATCTCAGGGCAAGAGAAATAAAACAAAAATCAAGAGATGCTAATGAGTGTTAATAAGTTTTACATTAAATGCTGATAACAGACGTTGAGAGTGTCCTTTAATAGTGAATATCATTATTCTTCTTCACAGACACCATTATTGACTTTTCTCTTTACTAAAGTCTCTTTTTTGTTTGCTTGTTTGTTTGTTTGTTTTGATTTTACAAGACAAAGTTTCTCTGTATAGCCCTGGCTGTCCTGGAACTCACTCTGTAAACCAGGTTGGCCTTGAACTCAGAAATCTGCCTGCCTCTGCCTCCTAAGTGCTGGGATTAAAGGCATGTGCCATCACTGCCAGGCATCAAAGTCTTTTTTGCCTCAATGTGTTATATGGCTTTTTCCTGAGATCTAGGTGTATTTTTGTATATATGTTAACAACAGTCACTTATACAGATACTGACAATATGTCATATGGCTTTTTCCACGGATCTATGTGTATTTTTGTATATATGTTAACAAAAGTCACTTTACAGATACTGACAATGAAGATACCCTTTACCAGTGTCCTCATCCTTATATAATTCTTCACATTCTATTATATGTAGCTTAACAAATAGAATACAGATGACCTCATGTTTCGCTGGTGGTAGGATAATGCAATTTACTTTCAAATTGTGATTGATATGGTGACATCGAATAGCTTGGTGTTTTGTTATATCCTATACATATTAGTTATTATTTACAAATATTAATTACTGAAAAAAGGAAGACCTGTGATGACTTATTTTCTTTGATTCAATTACAAAAGATATATAGCAATGCCACATTCTTTGGAAGAATGCAAAGCATATATTAGTCATGCAAAATATAATCTTCCTCACATTCAATAATGTGTTTTCCTATTCTCTTTTTAAATAAAAGCATATAAAATGTAAAAATGTCTATTTAAAAATGTCATCTTATACGTAGCAGATAAATTATGTAGCAGTCACCCTATGATTTTAGTATTTATTGTGTATTTATTTATTTATTTTTTATTTATATGATGGGATTCAGCTATATTGTTCTCTATGGCTGCATCAATATCTCTTCTTTACTATAGAAGGCACATTAAGTAGGAAAATTTCATATTTAAATAACTTGCATAGGTTTACTCTTCTAGTGGTAATTTTAATATCCTTATCATTAGGTTGTACTTTTAATGAATTTAGACTATAATTTTAATAGATAAAAATGAACTATGCTACTCATTCATACAGTGAAAGGCCTTGAGAAAATAAAGAAGATTAATATCAAGTGGTAAAATTATATTTTTAGAACTTTGGAGATAATAGAATAAATAGATAGCTAATTATTGTGTTATAAATTATATCACTCCTATTCATGTTGACACATTTGTGAGAAAGGATTTTCACCCTAAAATGATATACACTATGCTTTAATATGCATGAATATAAGAAAATTTCCTTAGCAACTAGACCATTATTATTGTTATAGCAAAATACCAGAAGTTTGATATTTTATAAATAAAAGAAATTTAATTCTCTTAATCCTGTCTTATAAAAAAATCTAAAGTCAAGGACAAAGCAAGCACACCTACACACACACACACACACACACACACACACACACATATGCTGTGTTCAATATATTTAAGGAGACTACCTGTCTATCTATCGATCTATTTATCAATCTATCTGTCTATCATCTAGACTTTGATTTACTCTCTCTCTTGCTTTCTTGCTAGCCCTCTCACACTTGCTTTTCTTGCTACTCTTGCGCTTTTAAGAAGGGGTATTTCTATGTAGCTTGGAATGGCCTTGAACTCCTTACCTCTTTTCTCAATCTTCTGATTGCAGGAATTGCAGGCATGTAGCATCATGCTTCCTTCCTGAATCAATTTCAAGCAGGATTATAGCACATTGCTTATGTTGTTTCATACCTTGCTTTATTCTCTAGCATATGTTCTGAAAATTGTTTCCCAATAATCTATAAAAGGATCCTTGAACTTTTAATGAGATTGTAGCATATCTTTTCAAGTGATTATGTATAATTTACTTACTGTAACATAAGAAAAACTTTTCAATAGCATAGCAATAATCATATATGATCAATAAGTATCTACAAAAAGTATATATTCTCTAATGCAATTACTGGATTCAAAGTAATGCAATCTTATAACATCAATATATACTTTTACAGAGTATCTACAAAACATGATCATACTATTAGCCAAGGGCATACTTGTTGGCTCATGCTTATAGTTCTTTAGGGTATCACATAAAACAAAATTTAAGTATACTGAATGGCTTACCTCATTAGAAATATGAAGGTAGACAGGATCAAATGGATAGGTTCCTTTTCTATGTATGTTGAAAAGACCTTGAAAAACTAGGACTGTTTCATTATTGCTGCCAGCAGAATAATGCCAGACATATGTTACACTCTCAGTGATCATAATCATTATGGGTTGAAGAAATATAAAGCTGCAAGGTATAGCTAAGGTTCAGGAGATATAGTGAAGCAATACCAATTTCAAATAACAACAGGGAACATTAAAACTGACTATGGCACAGCATATGTGTTGAAGGTTAGGACATGCCTGAGTTACAGATATACATTAACAATTTAATTACAGCAACCAGTATTATCTGACAGCAGCTCTTGACAATATGCATTAAAGAGAGAAAAGATTGCTAGTGAATATAAGTCCCTGTTGTACTTGAAAATATCCCAGACATTGTCCAAGCAGGCCATCAACAGTTATTAGACAATTCTCTTCTGAAGTAAATTAATTGTAGAGATGTAAGAAGGGAAAACAGCACATGTAGTCAGTGATTAAACTTATTTTGATAGTGATATCTCCTTAAAGCACATGGCCTTTGAGATGGTATATGGTATTCATATGTATATAAATGTATCATAAATATGTAGTATGAAATAAACATGTTTGTGCATATAGATTAGGTGATGAAGATAGATGATAGATGATAAGAGATAGATATTGGATTAGATAGATAGATAGATAGATAGATAGATAGATAGATAGATAGATAGATAAATAGATGAGACAGATGTAGATAGAAATAGATAGATGATAGAGATATATGCACACATATACTTTGCTTTTGTTTTATTCTTATTAGGTTTAGAAAAATTCCTTTCTTTATCAATATTATTTTCATAATTGTATCTTGTTGATACAAGGTACCAAGGATTTTTCAATACATTAACAAGGAGATTTAATTTGCTATGTTGACTTTGGTGGGAGTTCGTTCATCTCACTATTATAAAAGTTTTGTTTCATTCAAAAGAAATCCCATGTCAATACAAAGCAATGTGATTCAAGCAAAGACAGCTGAGGTATTTATAAACTACCTGGTAAGGAGAAAGAAGTACTATATTATAAAATGTCATTTTATAGATAAATTAATTAAGCATCTCTATAAATGCTATCTATCCATTTGGACTATCCATTAGTACCAGTTTTATTTCTGTATAAAAATATTCTAGTCATGGATTCTAGTCATAGATCTTATACCTAAGTATCTAAGCTAATATAATAACAATATAAAATAAAATATCAAAGAAAATTTAAACTTGCAAAAACAGTTATATTTTATTTCTGCTCTAAATGTTTTGATTCAGTTGATTTTTATTGCATGTATATTATTTCATAATTATATATTCTTACCAATTAAATTCTCTCCTAATTAGGAAAATTAAGTCGATTGCATGCTCTGTCTCCTTTATCATCCTATTAATTAGTTCATGTGAGAATCGCAGAACTATTAGCTTTCCTTTTCAAAAATAATGGAGAAAGCCTTATGCAAGTTTATTGAGGAGTGAATAATAATAGTCCTACTTGAGGAAAGTAAAAGAAATAGGTAACAAAGAATTTTTGTCCAATTTAGTTAATTATGAATGATGAGATTTGGCAAATAACTTTATTCCAGTCTTAGAATCAATACTTATGAAGTCTTTTGTTCCCAACAACCTGACAAAGACAATTTATTATTATCAGTGTTTTACTGATAGTAGAGTTGAAATGTGAAATTTTTTAGGACCACTCATAAGCTCCACATTCCTATGATGCACTTGGTGTTTGTAGCACATCGTATAGCTTCAGTTTCCAATCGTAATAAATAAAGGTTGAAAGTCACTGGAAAGGTGTGATACCCTTTTTTTCTAAAATTTTCTTAATCACAACTTGGGAGGACTTTTCTTCTATGTATACATCTTAGTATAAAACTCATTTCTATTTTTATGAAATAATTTTCTATTGTTTCATATCTCTTTATTAACTTACGATTTTAGTCATATAATAAAATATCATTTCAGTCACAATGGTTGTTGATCACCGTTCAGTTTTTAAAGAATAATAAGATCAACCAAGGTCTTTTCATTAATGTTAAATATTTCACTTTAAAAGGAAAAGGAAAAAAAGACATACCCATTTTATATACCCATAGGCCACTGGCATCCCTATATTTTAGATGGGGCAGACTTTAGAGAAAACCATTACGCCTGTCCATATTATCCATTAGAAGTTTATGACTTGGGAATGTAATACAAAGGAGCTCCACCATAGTTTCTATATACCATTGGGTTATCTTTAGTTGCTATAGACACTAAGTCTGTAGTACACCATGGACAGAGATGACCTAGCCCATCTTAACCACCAACTACCACCACCACCACCATCACCACCACCACCACCAGCACCATCACTACCACCACCACCACCATCATCACCACCACCACCACCACCACCACCACCACCACCTCCAACAACAACAGAGAAGGGTTCCAGAACTTCAGACCAGTGACTCCAAACAGAAAAACCTCTGCACTCTTAGGTTTAGGCAAAAAATATAACTCCAAGATATTTTGAGAGAAGCCACAAACTGATCTAAATTGAAGTAACTGCCACAATAATAGGGAAATTAAAGTTAACTAGAAGCAGATAGGATTCTAACTGAAAGGCCCTATTCTAACACGATTTTTTGCATTAAGTATGATTCCTTGAGCTAAGGAATGTGGTCCTATGTTTCCCAATAATTAGTGAAACACCAAGTGCAGGAAGAACATGGACAATTAGATCTATTAAGAGGGAGGGAAATGGAAAAAGAGAAATTCATAAGGTGAAAGAAGTGAATTCTCTGAACTGTTAAGGCTCTGAGGGCTGGGCTAGATTTAGCTGATAACAAAAAATTTAGGGAAGAGCTAAAGAATTATAGACAGAATTGCCATCATCCAACCCACTGCCAAATGTGCAGGAAAAAAAATGAAAAGAAAAAATTATCCCCAGATTTCCGTTGGGGAAAGGACCTGGTTCTGACTCAGATTTTTCTAAAAACTCTCCCTGGGATAGACAGAGAATTTCAATTGGGCCCAACAATTCCATCTGACATGTTGCAGAATGATAGCACAGATAATGCTTAAGTACAGCTTTGGAAAGTGTAGGTGTAGGTAAGCTGAACAAGGGCCCAAATGCTACAATTTTGGTAGAGAAACAAGAATTCAGGGTGGGATTGACACATGTGGGTGGATATTCTCACAAAAAAAAGGAGCATCTAAGCTCTAGGATTGAGAACCATCAATTGATCCAAAGATAGAGTGACATACACCTATAATCCTAAAATTTAGGAGACAGAGACAGGAACACGAGTATTGGGTATTAGGGAGTCAAAATTACCCTGGAAGAGAATAAACCTAAATATTTAGGAAAGAGTTTGACATCAGGTTTATGGTAGATAATGGTAGTGGCCTATGGTCTCTGGAGTAATGACTTTCTAGCCAGTCTTATAGTTCCAGTATGCATTGTACCATACCTGTCATGTCCCTCTTGCAAAACTGGTCATATCTTGTCTAACAGGATGCTTTTGGAGTTAAATCATTGATGCTGTTTCTCCCCCAACAGCACTCTGAGAAATAGCTAGCATAGAGGACAGCTTCTTTCTCAGTAGGAGCTCAATTTCTCTATGCTTTGCAGAAGAAGAATGAAGCAGTAGGGTTGTCATATATTGTCTATTGAGTATTAAAGAGTAACCATTATGGTTTGCATTGTTTTGGGTTCTCTGAGTTATTCCTGATCAATAAATCATACGAATGTGTATTAGTCAGGGTTCTCTAGAGTCACAGAACTTATGGTAGTCTCTATGTAGTAAAGGAGTTTATGGATGACTTAGAGTCTGTAGTTCAACTCCCAACAATGGTCAGCAGCAGCTGGGAATGGAAGTCCAAGGATCTAGCAGTTGCTCGGTCCCACAAGGCAAGCAGACAAAGCAGAGGAAGTCTTCCTACTTCCAATATCCTTATATAAGTCTCCAGCAAAAGGTTTGACCCATATTAAAGGTGTATGCCACCACACCTTTAATCCCAGATGACCTTGAACTCGGAGATCTTCCTGTCTTAATCTTCTGGGATTCATAGCCACTATGCCTCAAGATCTCCATGCCAAGATTCAGGTTGGAAACTTGTATCTCTCAGCCTCCACATTAGGGCCACAGGTGAGCCCTCCAATTCTAAGAACTACAATGGAATGATTGTAGTTCATTCCAGATATAGTCAAGCTGACAACCAGGAATAGCCACTACATCATGTATCCCTTATCTGTCATTGTGGTTCTGAGAGCAGCAGTATGCACTCATATAGCATATCTCCATCTAAACTTTATAAAATTATATTTTATACTTATGCTAAAAAGGTATACATTCTTGTTACTTCATGATTATTACCCAAAAAGTCAAGGAGGTTATGTGTCACTTCTATAGACTGTTAGTCATTGTAATTTCACTTATTCATAAAGTAGTTTCATTTAGAAGCAATTTACATCTCTTCTACTTTGAGGTAGTTTTAGAAAGCATACCAGTAACTGATTAGATTGCCATTAAAATAGTTTGCCATTCCCCAAGAAGAAGAAGACTCTACAGAGAGGTGATGAGTGTCTTTAGATATTAAACAGTGTGGGAAGTATATGAGCTAACTTTCTTGGATAAGCGAAGCTACCACCCCTCACCTTCACACCGAAAATAACTAGATACAATGCATAGATTAATAGATGATGGGGATCCTAGCCCCAACAGATACATCTACATCACAGCTCCTACATATATGATTCAGGGAACATCATGCAAGAGAGGACAGAAAGATTGTATGAGCCAAAATAACAGAAAGCCCTCTGTGAAACATGATCTTCTAGAATTGACTGCACGAACAAATTGTGAAAAATATCAATATCAATAGATATGTTAACATGGAAGAGAAAACTTCACAGAGACCTATCCCCAGATAGTAAACTATAGGCAACTATTGACTACTGGGAGAAAGTGAATTATCTTCTTCAGGAGTTTATGTTTATATGTATTTATGCACATGTGCAAGCACATACACACATACACACACACACACAAAACCATCTTCCTCAAATGTAACAAATATAATAAAAAAAAAAGACTACCAACTTGGGAATGGGGAAGGATGAGAGGGGTTCTTAGAAAGAAAGCTGGAAGCAACTAGCAGAAGGAATGGGCGGAGAAGGAGGGGGAAGAGATATAATTTAAATGTTATTAAAACACTTAAAATTCATGAGTAAAAATAAAATAAAATTACTAAAAGCTTTTTGGTTACAAAGTGTAAGCAAACAAACAAACAAACAAAATTTTATGAGAAAAATACACATTAGTATACAAAGTCAAGTATTTATGACATCATAAATGCCTTGAATTCATATACAAATCAAGGGAAATTGACAAGTCTGTTTAAATAACCTAACAACCAAATAAAGTTGTCAGCCTATATTAAATTTATGTGGAAGGTAGAGTATTTTATATATTTATCACCAAATATCCTTAGTGAACAGACTTTATAAATGATGATCCATTAAAAAATGTATTTTCTGAAATTATAATTCTAGACATTCTAAAATTGTAATTGTATGCTAGATATTATATATATTTCAGGATTATTTAGATATTTTATTTAGTATGTTTTACATATTTCAGGTTTGTTAAAGACTTACAAAACTTTGTTAAAGAAAAAATAAATTCTCACTTAGATGTTAGTTTTTAAAAATATTTAACTATAAATTTTAAATTCTTATGTTTTAGAAAGCAGTTTTAAGTAATTAATTTAATTTTATTATGCTTATTTACAATGAATAAAATGTTTGGTCATTGCTTTTCTCCATTTTAAAAATGGCTTATTTTCCTAATATTGATATATGTCAATGGCTGAAATGATAGCTTCCTATGTTCTTGAACTTCAAAAAGGATATAGTTAATTTCATTGACCATAAGAAATAGGCCATGAATTATAAGAGTTGAGGAATGTCTGCAGGCTTGTTCTATTCAGAGAATATCCATCATTCTCAAAATATCCTGGGTATACAAGGGACAGACTCCCACAAAATTACATTCCTTAAATATGTTTCTCACTGTTAATACCAAATATATCGTATTTCTGTAGTTAGTTAAAAATCAAACATCACAAATGTACTCAGAAATCTTCAACTCATGGATGAAATGATTTCATACTTTCAGAAAGTATATGAGGAGAGAAATTATTATCTTTTGTATATATGTATGAAACTGACAAACAACAAACTTAATTAAAATATTAACATAGTAATAAAAACAAAGAAGAAGAAGAAGAAGAAGAAGAAGAAGAAGAAGAAGAAGAAGAAGAAGAAGAAGAAGAAGAAGAAGAAGAGGAGGAGGAGGAGGAGGAGGAGGAGGAGGAAGAGGAAGAAGAAAGCATTGGGGAGTCAACATGGGCTGCCCAGTGAGACTCTGTTTCTTTCTCAAAGCAAACAACAAATAACATAATGAATAATTACAGATTTCCAATTAATTTATGAAAAATTTAAGAAGTAAGTCTAGAGTAAAATTATCAAAGGAGGTGTCTTTGTTACAAACAGAGAAGTCTGAAACATGAACAAGAATATGGTTTCATACTTTCTTCATATATTTTAGAATAAAGCAAACTTGATGAGATTTATGAGCAACAAGAGTCAGGCCAAAAAAAATCTTAAAAGACTTTTTGAGCACTGAACAGTCAAGACATTTTCAATGCAGTATTTTCACTGTGTAACAGGACTCCTGGTAATGTTCAAGTCACAGAGGAGAAGGAACATGTTGAAAAGTACAAATTACAATGTCTTTTTCTGGCCTAAGAATGTTAAGTTCTCGATGGGAATAAATGAAAAAGAGGAAACAACTATTTAAATGCAATGCCCATTCAGAATATTAGTTAAATATGCATGGAGCATTCTCTCATGCACTCATTGACTTCAACCAACATCTATACACTTTTATTGTTGTGCATGTAAGAAAGAAAGAGCACTACCAAATTGCAATTCTTGTATTGTTTCACTTGGAAAAATGCCAGGAAAAAAAAGGTGTTTTAATATTAGTGTATGCATTTTTTGATACTACTTTTAAAACACTATTGTTAGAATAATAACACTGGACTTTGGAGAGAAGGTATACCCACTCAGTGCATAAAGCAGTTGTTATTGCAAACATGAGGCATAGAGCTCACATCCCTGTGACCATTTAAAAGTGAGCTCTAGAGTTATAGACCCTACCTCTTTTCTATTTCTCAAATTATCTAAAGCAGAGATGGAATATTATTTTTATATAATGTCATCATCTTCAATCAAAGAAAAATACCACTGTGTTCTTATCATAATAGGCCAAGTAGCGTGATCAAATGTATAATCACAAAAATCTTGAGAATTTAAAAAAGTACCTAATAGTCTTGTAAGACATTTATACCATGTATGTACATTGTATACCATGAGTGTGCATATTTGGGCATACATGTTTGCTGGTGCACATATGTATGCATACAGGTGTATGGAGGCCCATATACATTTCTATTTCTGTTTGGCTGGTGGTGTTCTGTCCTTCTTAAATGCTCAAAAATAAAATTGTGAGCCACCATGTAAATAAAGAAAATATCTAAAAGAAAAA
>NW_022196915.1:93820456-93878191 GCF_008632895.1 Mastomys coucha | reverse complement strand
AAATAAAATAAAAGGTACTTTACCCCTTTAAAAAAAAAAAATAAAATAAAATTGTATGAATGTGCATTGAAGTCAATGAATGTGTGAGAGAATGTTCCATGCATACTGAATAATAATAAAGTGGAGAGTGATCATGATACTTGGCTTATTATGATAGGAACCCAGTGGTATTTTTCTTCGATGGAAGATGAGGGCATTTTATAAGAATTCATCTTTGCTTCAGAAAATTTGAGAAATAGAAAAGTTACCAGCAAGGATGGGGAAGTCCATCAGTACTTATGGATCAGCAGAAATGGGAGACACAGAAGTGGCTCCACAAAATGTTTAGTCTCCTCAGCCCCAAACTTCTGAATTCTATCAGATAAATTTGTTGATGACAGGCAGTGGTGGTGCATCACTTTGATCCCAGCACTAAGGAGGTAGAGGCACGCATGTCTGAGTTCAAGGCCAGACTCCTTTAGAGAGCAAGTTCCAGGACAGCCAGGGCTACACAGAGAAACTCTGTTTTGAAAAATATAAAACAAAACAAAATTGTAGATGTAATTGAAGTCATGACCTTAGATAAAGAGTGTATCTTAAATCATACCAGGATAATTAAATCACTTATCCTGGGTTAATTAAATTAATTATTGAGCACAGACAAATGTCTGCAGCACTATGAAGGGAAGGGAACAGTAAGGGACAATAGAAAGGACATTGAATAGATTCAACTCCTGAGTGGAGGTGGCTTGCTATTTCTGAGGATTAAGATTGGAGGGAATGACATGGAAATAGTGTTTCATATACCTGAAAATCATGTAAGAAATATTGAATGGAGAAAAGACGGCCCTTATGACCCATAACTTGAAGGGAATCTAGAACCTCAGTAACGGATACAAATTTCAAGCAAAACAGACAAAGCTTGAGTGTGCCTCATTCTCAAGAGCTTTTGGGATGTGAGGCCTCCTCAGTAACACTGATATTGGGTTTCTGGGACCCTACAAAAACAAAAAACAAACATGGTCAAACTTCCTAACTGCTTCCAGTGACATTTCATTACAAAAATGTAATTTCTTACAACAGAAAATGGAACAGAGCAGTCTAGATGTCTCAAACAAAGAAACATTTTCACTTAAAAAATAAAAGTTAGTTACCAGCTTGAAATATGCATAGACACTTTATAATAACTATATTAGAACTAATACCAATTTAAACATAACAGCAAACATAGTATTAAAATCTTTGCCCAGTATCTGCACAATCAGTGTCATCAGAGATATGGATTGAAATGAGGGAATGGCAGCTTCTTAGGTCTACTTAGATTGATCAGCTCATTTAGTTTCTGCAGTGACGAATCTGGGAGATACCCTTAACTTGTCCCAAAAGCTTCTTTCCTGCATAAAGTTAAACCTAAAACTCAGCAAATTTGGTCCTGGTGATAAAACTACTCCACTCACCTTTTTTTCTCTCTCTCATTTTTTCCTATTAATATGTCATTTCATTAAGTCATGGTTCTACAGCTTGTCATCTACCATATTTT
The DNA here is from genome assembly GCF_008632895.1 of Mastomys coucha. Classification (NCBI taxonomy): domain Eukaryota; kingdom Metazoa; phylum Chordata; class Mammalia; order Rodentia; family Muridae; genus Mastomys; species Mastomys coucha. Next base: position 93,876,672 of record NW_022196915.1, on the reverse strand, counting down.
TATTTCATATAATATTCACTGAGTATAATCTTTCTCCAACCCAAATCCTCATATTCCCTCCACAACTCCCTTCCTCTTACAGTCTCTCTCTCTCTCTCTCTCTCTCTCTCTCTCTCTCTCTCTCTCTCTGTCTGTCTGTCTGTCTGTCTCTCTCTGTCTCTCTCTGTATCTCTCTGTCTCTCTATCTCTGAAAAGAAATAACACAAAAAAGTTTTTAAAAATCCTTAACAAGACAAGAAATATATCCATTTTGTATTTGGCTATGAGACCTAGTAGTGTTTGAGAAACATGCCAATTTCTCTTTGCCAGAAAGTATACATTCCAAACTGCTTCTTGACTAAAAGTGGAACCTCTGGTCCACATCCTCCACTGAGTCTTGGAAATTTCTCTGGCTTGACTCTGTACAGTTCTTGTGCATGCTACGAGTTCACTTGTGTTCCAGTCCCATTTTGTTTGCAAGATGCTATTTACTGGGGCCTATCCACTTCATCTGACTTTACAATGCTTCTGACTTTTCTTCTACATATATTCCTGAGCCTTGAAGGAAGGGGGTTGATAAAATTATTCCATATAGGGTAGAGTCTTCACAAATGTCTCACTCTGGATATTGTTCTGTTGGGAATCTCTCTGGAATATTTACACAATGAAATACTATTCAGCTGTTTAGGAAAGTACAATTATGAGATTTGTAGATTAATGGATGGATCTAGAAAGAGTCACTGTGCTTAGCCTAACCCAGATTCAAAAAGAAAAATATACATTTTTCTCTGATATGTGGAATGTTAGCTTCCCAGCTTTATATAGTTTCAAGCCATATAAATGCAGAGGTTAGGCAATTAATAATGGATCATGGAAGGAGGACTCTTCTGAGAAAGGGTGGAGGGAGAATTCAAGGTTACAAAGAAATGAAGGGGAAACTAGGGTAGGAGACATAAATAAGAAATTTGATGGGAAGACTGGGTAAAGAATGGAATGTGAGAAATGACTATTAACACTAAAAGGCTTTTGAAAACCCCACATTAAAATATACAAATGCAAAAGCGTCCTAAAACTTAAATAGAGTCACCATGTAATGGTAGAGTATAATCCATCAATTAGACTTCTTATACAATCAAAGTCTCCTGTGCTTGAAATGGGTTGCATATTTTTGAGCTATTTGCCAAGGGAATACCACACACCTCCCCAAACATGATGGGGTATTGGCAAAAGTATTCATTATTCTCTAACTAAGCTTCAATTTATTATTAATGTTATTATTGTCAAATATTAATGAGAATAATAATTTCTGTATTTGAAATGATCAATATGCAATCAATATTTCAAGAATTACCAGAGTGATTAAAATGTCAAAAATAACTATTATGGTCTTTTATGTATAAAAGCTAAAAAGAACAAATATTTCATAGATCATATTAAACTTTATTTAAAATCACATATTAACATAATCTTAGTTGCAACTCTAGAGGCAGGAGAAGTAATATGATAAAGGATGTACTATTGATTTGAATGCTCAAATTGGAACCCATCTTGGGCACTTAGGATGGACGTGAAAAAGCTAAAGCCTTTCTACATCTGCTTCGTTGCTTAGCACAATTCCTTTACATTTATATAGTTTGGACTATTGCTAGAAGCACACATCCTTTTCTTTGCAATCCAGACTGATTTTCTTTTCATGTTTCTGAATGCATTGCCTAGATCCAAGGCTGTCTCTTTGTTTTCCCCATAGTTACTGATGAAGAGCTAACCAGAAAAAAGAATATGGGGAAAATCCTAAATTCTTTCTAAGATATTGTTACAAAATAGCATACAAAATATTTTTAACAAGCAATTTAAAATATGAATGCATCTTGACCTGAAAGCAATGTAAGGTAAGGACACAAATATTGTGACAAAAAAGAGATTGGAAGTTCAATATTGTTTTTATAAATACCTAAAATATAAACTCATATTAACTGAAATAATAAAAATGAATGGCATATTTTAGACAATGCCAGCCTCTCTAGATGATTGAAATTATGGAGCTGTACTAATGATTCCTTGCATCATAGTTAAGGCAGTCTACATGTAAAAAATACATAATCATCTCAAATAATATTTAACTCTAGGTGTGTTTGGGTCATTTAATTCACAAAATGATAATACCACTGATTATAATAGAAAATACTTTGTTAAGGAGAGAATATCAATTTCAACTTTAAAAAGTAGTAAAACACAATCTTTGCATGTTGTTTCTATACAGGAGGCAAGTCAAACCATACATTTCAGCATAAGAATCAGATAAACAAGATTATCAATCTTCTGTGATTCAATTTAATATTATGCATCATGAATATCCTTCTGATTTTATGGCATTTTAAAATCTATTAAAGTAGTATGTAATGAGCAAAGTAACAGTAACAGATCCATTTGTAGGAAATAAGTCATTTAAACATTAGTAATTATGTAATGTGCATTTACATATTACAAAATTGATTACAAAATAATCAATGTTCATAGACTTAATAGTAAAAGAAAATTATACTGAGGAATAACCACAATTAGATTCATATTCCTTATTAATTTTACTAAAGACAAATGTGTATTTAACATTTAAGTCACATTTTTCAAAGTTCTTCTTGTACATTTGAGATACCATGGAAAAATATTGAGAAGATTAAATGTACTTTCTACTAAAAGTCAGAGGCAGCAGTACAAAGTACTAAAAGTTACATATTGAATTCATATTTGTAGTAATCACAGAGAGAGAGAGAGAGAGAGAGAGAGAGAGAGAGAGAGAGGCAGACAGACAGGGAGACAAACAGGCAGAGAGACAGAGAGAAGAGAGACAGAGAGACAGAGATAGAGAACAAATAAGTTTATTTGTGCTATATCACTAAATTTCAATGATCAGTTAGCAAATAAAACACTAATATGGACATTTCTGTGAAAATACATTTGGTCAATCTACTCAATAAAATTAAGTATGGAAGATTACTTTGAAACATCTTGTTTTGTTTGAGTCATTTAAAATGACTTAATGCTTATGACTGAGATATGCATTAGGTTTATGTAAGGTTTCAAATTTTGCCAATTTTCAGCTTGCTGTCCTTCAAATTTCAAGGAATTTCAGAAGTTACAGTCATATAGAGATTATGAATTTAACTTAAGAAATGAGTATCATGTAAGGAAAGATCCTGGGGTATGTACTATTTTGATATTTAAAAATAACATCATATTCCTTTTCATCTTACTATCCTATTTTCTTTAGAGCACTGGATGTACTTTGTGAATTTTTTTATGTCTAAAATTCCAGTCCCACCCACTCTTATGCATTTTCTCTCTATCAACCTCAGTATCAGCCCTTTCTCATATTCAAGACTTCTATTGGTTTGTAATTCATTGACTTTAACCATGACTGCTTGCAGGACTGTATAAATGGGAAAGTCTGTTGGAGAATAGTGTAGTAACTAATGGGTACAATTGAAGCTGATGACTCTCACATTCTTTAAATTCATAGGTAATGTCTTGGTGCTCTGGGCCACTCTAGTACCCATGTTTTTCTGTTCATGGCCCATTTATTATTTTCTCTAGTTCAGTGATGCACAGAAGAGAGGAATCTGCATAAGGAGATTTTGGAAATTTCTCTTCATTGTGAAATTCAACTATAAAAATTGAATCTGAGCATTGGAAGTAGGAAAAGTAACAATTTTAGAAGAAAATCTAGAATGTTCCAGTTAATTCCAAGATTTATTTATTTTATATATTACATATATAAGTTGTATATTATATACATAATTTATATAGTACAAGCTTAATTTATATATTGTATATAGAATGTGTATATATATATATATATATATATATATATATAATATCTTGGAATTAATTGGAACATTCTAGACTTTCTGCTAATTACTTGAAGATGTAGGATAATAGCTTGTTCAAATACCAATAATAACACACAAAAAAAGAATTAAAACAAAAAAGGAAGAAAATGTACTTTGAAAGTGCTAAGTTTAGAACTCCAGAACAAGAATAAGAATGATGTTGGTGGTGGCCAGCAGTTCAAAAGATCCACAGTCACTGTGCAGTCAAATAATGGGCATCTCTGGGAGCTACTGGGAATTTAGCCTTGAATGGGAATGTAAGAGGTAAGCAAAATGTAACTCAGATGAAATGAGTCCCCAACCTAATTGGTAAAAATCCATACTGTTAACAGCAACTTCCCTTTCCAGTCCACTAACACTGAAGAGCAGAGACAGTAGAGGGTGTCAAGATATGACTTGTAAGCTTGTAACAGATTAGAGTTATTTGTTTTTGCTTTAATGGGTTCTTCCCATATAATTCTAAAATGCTCCATGTAGTTCCTCTCAATCTTGTCTTAGCCATCTACAGAATAGCATACATAGAAAAGTAGTTCATGATCCAGTCACTACCATATTACAACAGGAGAATATCTAAATCTTGTCACAAGGAGTTGAAGTAGAATAGAAACTCCAGTGTCCCCAGATATTTTCCATTTTTGGTTACACCATGAAATTTCAGATGGATAACACTTCTCTTTATGAAACTTAAAAAGTTTAGAACTATTTGTTGGTTTAAAATCCCTAAGAAGAAAAATACTGACTTACTTGTATTATATATAGCTATATTCATAATCTTGTTATGAAAATATTGGAATCTCTAAGGATTTAAAGTTTCTAAATAATATGTAACCAAAAATAAGCAAATGGGTACTAGAACTATTGCTTAATTTTTAACAGTCCTTTTTTCAGTTGAGTAGACAATTCAATTCATCAATGCCACTCTTAATTCATCAGAGACAAGTACTATGACAATTCTAGTCTTAGAACTATTCCAAATGATTGTCTTTGGCTCCAATATCAAACATCATATTTTCAAGGGCATGTACTTGAAGAGATACAAAGATTCCTTTGGAAGACACTGAGAAAAATATGAATTCTCAGATCAATTCAAGAAACAGGGATTCTAAAAGAAATGGGAAATCTAAGTCTTCATCTTTTTTATAATGTCTTCCTGATGGGTATTCGTGAATCTGTAGACCACACTGTTAAAGTCCCATTGATTTTAGTCTGCTGTGGCTGATGTTTCCACCATTTGCTTTTAAACAGATATTATACATATATGGTTAAGCTAGTTTTATTTTATTTTTTATGCGTTACTTTAATTTGAACAGGTAAATAAAATAGAAGCATACACACTATTCTCATTCATCCACAGATTTTATTTTAATGAAATTCATTGTTGCCTTTCTTTCTTTTCTTTTCTATGAATGGTTTGAGTTACTCCCTCCTGCCCTCACTTACTTCTTTAAAGAAAATTCTTCTTTACTAATACACTACAGTTGACTAGTTTTCCCTCCCTTCAATCCTCCAGTCTTCTTCGCACACCTCCCCAGCTATTTTAAAAAGCAATACAAAAACTCTTCTACAAATGTATATGCAAATTCCTAATTCCATGTCACACATATATTATCTCTCTCTCTATCTGTTTATCTTTCTCTGTGTGTATGTTCAAAAACATTTCACAATGTGCATTTGGAAGTCAGAATACAATGTACAGTAGTTATTTTTCTCTCTTCCACGTGGATTCAAGGGATTAAATTCAGGTTGTCAGGGTAAGCAACAGGGACTTAGATTCCTTGAGCCATCTCACTTACCACATACTTTTCTGTCTTCAAACTTAGTATTTCTATTCAGTAGTATATCTTTTTTTCTGTTTATTCCAAAATAGCAAACTAAAGAATTTCTGACATATAAAGGGAAATGCCAGTTGTCCTCGGCCTGTTGAAAGTTCCAGCTCGTTAGGTGAATAAATTGTAAGCAGTATACTGGTCGTTTAGTTTTTGGAAAGTACCTTTATTAGCCTACCAAGCTCTGAATTTAGAAATTACATGTGTTCTTCTCAATGATTTGTATACATAATTTTCTGCCTATAAGAGGTGCAATGACAAAGATTAAGAAGATATTGAAGGAATGGCCAACTAATGGCTGGCCCAATTTGAAACCAATCCCATGAAAAAGAACCAATCCTTGACACTATTAATGCTATGCTTGAAGACAGGAACATGTTGTACTTTGAGAGGCTCAACCCAGCGGATGGCTGAAACGTATCCACAGTGAAACACTAGATGAAATCTGGATGTCTTGTAAACGAGTTGGGAGAAGAATTGAGGCACCAAGTTGGCATTGGAACTGCAGAAGAAGATGAACAGAGTCAACCAACCAGGACCTTAGGGGATCTCAGAGACTGAACCCCCAGCCAGAGAGCATACATTGGAGGGATGTAGCTCCTGCCCCCACAAATGTAAAAGTGCAGATTGGTCTTCATGTAGGTTCCCCAACAAATGAAGCTGGAGCTGTCTCTGACACCGTTGTCCACCTGTGGATCTTGTTCCCCTAACTGGGCTGCCTTGTCTAGCCTCAGTGGGAGAGCATGTTCTTAGTCTTATAGTTACTTGGTAGGTTGTTGTAGCCCGCGTGGTCCTCTCGCCGGGAAGAAGACACGCGGACACTCTAGGTTCCTTCTGCAGCAACTGTTTTATTGTCTCCATCCATGGTGGAAAAAGGGGTTGAACCCAAAATCCGCACTGCTTATATACACCACAGTGCGTGTATCTGCCCACAGCGTGGTGTGTCTGCTCATGATTGGCTGTTCGCTCATTACCCTACGTAACGCCCCGGGATGGGCCGTGACATGGTGTCCTTTCACTCTACACACATGCGCCAATAGTTGTCTACGCACATGCGCAAACAGTTGTCCACTAGGAGTTAACAGCGGAAGTAGGCGCCATCTTGCCATGGCGAATGCCTCTCAAGATTCACGGCTCCCAACAGGTTGTTACACAACAGAGATCTCTTGGTTCTCAGAGGAGAAGGAGAGGGGTGATGGGGGAGCACCTATGTGGATGGAGACTTGGAGGGGCCGCAATTAGGATATAAAGTAAATAAATACATAAGTTAATGGATAAAAGAAATAAGTATATTAAATTAAATTTACTACACAAAGGAAATTAACTTTTTTCTAAAATATATTTTTTTACATTTTGAAAAATTTAAATGGAACACTATATTTGCATAATTTCCATTGCTTTCCCTCCTTCCAATACCTCCTGCTTTCTCTCAACTCACACTCTTATTCATGATATTTTTAGTCCTATTATTGTCACACACACGAAGACATACCTTACACATACAATGTGCTAAGTTCTGTTAGTACTCTTTACATGTGGACATCCTTAGTCATGACCTTTAAGGTCCTATCAAGGGGACTCATGCCTGGAGAAGACTAATGTTCTCTTCCCTGGGAACTACCAGTCACCACTAATTACTATAGCCCTTCCTGCAGCAGGGGAGTCTTGTAAGTTACCTTGAAAGTCCACTATGGGATTTCAACTAGTGTGGCCACTGCCATTGTTCAACTCTTGTTTGGGCAGCTACAGTGGTAAGATTTCATGCACACAGAATCCTTGTATCACCTAGAAAACACTATCTCATAGCAGACATGATGCTAAAAAGATTCTCCCAATCTTTCCCCATCTATAAGAAGTTTATTGTAGATTTTGCAATTGGAGATGGTCATTCCCAGATTGGTTGTTCTCTCATTTTAACCAGTTGTGGATTTTTTTTTTTTTTATTTTTGTGATAGTCTCTGTCTATTCTAAAAAAAAAAGCTTTTGTTGAGGGCTCATAGAAACACTTATTTGTGAAGGTAACATTTGGGGTGTTGGTAGCATTAGGTTTTCTTGTAGGATTAATGGATTTACCAGCCATGAAAGGTGGTAATTGGATAAGTTAACATTTCTGAGCATGAATTTTCTCTTACTGAGTGCATGGAAGTCTGATTTAGCAGCTGCGGATTGCCCCTAAGATAAAAGGGCCACTAGTGCACATGGGGTATTATCTTCTCATGGTGGTTGATATTTTTCTTGGTGACTTTATAAGTAAGTAAGGCTTTGAATTGCTTTTAGTGTAGAGGCAGTTTAGGCAGTTTGCATAGCACCTTCTGAGACTCTGCTAGCTAGGCAGCAGCGAGGAGGCTTCCATAGAAATTCTGGCTTTAGTCTTCCAAGTCTTGAACTACACATTTCCTCAATGAGCTTTCATATCATTTATTTATCTAAGATGTACAAATATTTTGTCAGGCACATTGATTTTTAAATCCTATATGCAATGACCTTGAAAGCTAGCTAGATAATAAATTTGACATTCCAAATTCTAGGATCTTGAGAACATTATTTATCATTATCTAGCTTCATTATCTTCATTTAGAAATAATATAAATAGAAAATTAATACTTCAAAACTGTGCATCAGGGGACAGAAAATAATTGAAGAACTCCATTGTAAGCTGTTATTCTGTAAACTGTGAAAATCTTATGACATGCACATGTTACTTTCCAGTTCCCAGTTTCCTAAGAGGCTGTCAGATTTTACGTGTGCTTATCTAATTTATTCTCTTTGCTGTGTTGAGTTTGCAATTGCATGGGTGGCAGGAATCAGAGCCATATTTCAACAGTTTTTTTTTTTCAGTGAGTTTCTTAATGAACTCTCTCCCCATGAACGGAGAGGCAAAGAATCAAGCACTTTAATTTTTATTTTCAGTTAAATATATCATAACACTTGAGGGAGGCAGAGGCAGGCGGATTTCTGAGTTCGAGGCCAGCCTGGTCTACAGAGTGAGCTCCAGGACAGCCAGGGCTAGACAGAGAAACCATGTCTCAAAAAACAAAAACAAAAACAAACAAACAAACAAAAACACTTGAAAAGTGGAATATGCCAGTTTATGGTTTTAAATTACTATCAGTGAGTAAATTAGGGAATCAAGAATGAGAGAGGTTGCAGTCATAAATGAAAGAAAATAAGAGTTATAAGCACATACATTCTTCACATTTTATTTATTATATTCATACTTTGCTTAATTTGGAATTTTGATTACAATGAATTGAAAGCCCCATTCCAGATGACTCTCCAGTTACCTCTCAGTGAAGCTTTTTTCCTTCCTTTCTTTCCTATTTTACCTCTTATTATTACAGTGGTGGTGGTTGTTGTTGTTGTGGTTGTTGCTGTTGTTGTTGTTGATGTCCTTGGACAATCATACCACAGGCCCCACACCTACTACTGAATGATCTGTAACTGGACTACATCACCAGGCCTAAGTGAAGATTTAAAAACATAAAATTATCCAAATACTTTCTCTTTTAATCTCCATCTTGGTTAACTAGATAATCATATTTATTTCTTTTCATTTTCACCATGAATTTTTTTATTGGTTTTCTTTTAAAAGAAACTTCAATGTAAACTTCCTGAATATATTGCACAGGAGTAAGAAATGTTGAGATTCAACTCAACAACTTGGCAAAAAAATTGCAGTCAGATTTTTTTTTCTACAGATAACATGAAACCTCAAAACTATTATTCTTATAAAACCAGAGTCATTATATTTATATTTATTCTGAGATAATTTTATCAACAACAAGTAACTACTAGATTATAGGCCATTTTTTCTATCTCTGATATGTATTATGACAGGAAATATAATAATAGCTGGGCAGTGGTGGCACACACTTTTAATCCCAGCACTTGGGAGGCAGAGTCAGCTGGAATTCTGAGTTCAAGGCCAGCCTGTTCTACAGAGTGAGTTCCAGGACAGCCAGGGCTACACAGAGAAACCCTGTCTAGAAAAAACAAACAAACAAAAATACTGTAATCATCTTTATGTCTCCAGAAATAATACTTAAGGTACAAAGTTACTAAAGAGATAATTCTGGTGTTAAGACAGCATTCCTGTAGGAGACTTGAGTTTCTTTCCAAAACTATGTCAAAAGACCACTACCCAGAATTTCATGTATGGGAAATCTGAGGTCTTCTCAGGTCTTCTTCTGGTTACTGGACTCATGTGCACATATATCCACATAGATTCACATCATAGACATAGTTAGCAATGAAAAAGTAAAATACAATAATCTTATTCTACCCCTGAAAGAAATTAAGCATTAAAAAGAATTTATTTATTTATTTATTTTACTTAATTAAATTAATTTATTTGTTAAGTCCAGGTCTCACTATGTAAAATTTGCTATCCTAGAAATAATTATTTAGATTAGGCTGTCTTCAAATTTACAGAAATCTATGTATCTTTGTCTCATTATTGCTGAGATTAAAGGCACATGCCATCACACCAAGTTCCTTTACTATTTTATCTTTTACATAGGTATTTCATCAATCACAGCATTTTTAAAGACATAATATGGTTGCATTTATCAGGAAATTTTACTCACTTCCCCATTCTTGTTCAAATTAAATAAACATCATTAATTTCTTTATTTCATGCCTTAGTTTTCTCAAACTCTTATGATTCACTTTTTATTTTTGCTCATTAGTATTTGATTTAATTTAAATTTTATTTCTTATTGTTTGAGAACTTTGGACATCAATACATTTACGTGATTTCTGTCATTCTAATTTCTCTCTCTCTTCATATTCCTTCACTGTAACTCAAATTCCATCTTCTTATCAGCCATCATTATTTTACATCTATGCATGCCTATATACACATCTACATATATATATACATATATATATGTATATATATATGTATATATATATATATATACATATATATATACATATATATATGTATATATATATATATATATATATACATACATGTGTGTGTGCACCCATATGTGTTTCTTTCTTTGTTCACTTATTTATTTACTTATACATACAATCCATTAACTTTTGAAATGCTGGCCATCTACACATGGACATATGGCTGATAAGCTGGATGTGGAAGACACATTAAGGAGTATATCTCTGCAGGGCTTACAATTAAGCCACAGGCATCCTGATCCTCTGGCTCTTACAGTCTTTCTGCTCCCTTTTCCATAATGTTTCTGACTTTTGGCCGTTGGGGTTGTACTGTAGATGAATTGAGTCCAGAAGCACCAAGGTCACTTAGTTTTGCATCTTGGCTAGTTGTGAGTCAGGAATTTTTTTTGCTGATGGCTAACTTTCATGGTATCAGGAGGTTCTATGCAAGTTTTCAATTAAGAAAAGGAAAATCATCAATCCTATCCAGTTTTAAAACCTACAATCCACAGGAAGATATCTCTAACGGTGTGGTAGCCAATCATCGTTATAGCTTTCAGGATTCACAGGTGGGTAAGATGGGAGATTACCTTTCACTTCTTGTCCTGTAAATCAAACTTCCAGAACAATGAAAGTTAACTAGACAGAGTGAGGTTTCCAGATGACTTCCAACTTGATTTCTCTTGTCTCTATTATTGTGTGTGTGGTTTCTTCAGTAATGGGGTCTTTCCATCAAATTCCCAGGGATAATCAAGATCACCAGGTAATAATAATTAATAATGTATAGAGATCTTTATGACATTATTGCCAACAACTCCAAAAAATAACAATTCATACCTGTCACTGTGATTTCACTGTTGTTACGGTTTGTTATTAGTTTTTTCTAGACAGGTTTTCTCTATGTAGCCCAGGCTGGCCTTGAACTCAAAGATCTTCTGGTCTCTGCCTCCTGAGTATTGGGATTAAAGGCATGTGCTACCACACCAGCCTTGATACTATGTCTATTTGTTGTCCTGTGGTATCTAGAAAGGGCATTTGAGAACTAATATTCAGTAACTACATTTAGATTCCTTTTCAAAAACAATTTCTTTCTCTTCTTAGTTAGGGTTTTTATTGCTGAGATGAAATACCATGACCAAAATAATTTGGAGAGCAAAGGGTTTGTTTTGCCTTCTTCTTTTAAATTACAGTTCATCACCAAAGGAAGTCAGGAAAGGAACTAAAACAGGGCAGGAACCCGAGTGCAGAAGCTGGTGCAGGGGCCATAGAAGAATGCTGCTTATTGGCATTCACCTTTTAGCTTGTGCAATCTGCTTTCTTAGGGAACTCAGGACCACCATACCAGGAATGGCACCTCTCACAATGGACTAGATACTTCCCTATCAATCACTAATTAATAAAATGCCCTAAAGGCTTCTCTACAACCCAGTACTATGCAGAGATTTTTTAATGGAGATTCCCCCCTTTCAGATAACTTTAGCTTGTCAAGTTGACGTGAAACTACCCAGCATATTTCTGCTAATTTGGTTATTTACAGGGGCATCTGTTAGTATGTGTCTTTATGTTCATAAATGTGAGTGTCTGAAGGGGAAAGGAGTGTCATGTCTCCTGGACACAGTGGTGCAGGCAGTAGTGAGCTGTGTGGTATAGGTCTCCTGGACACAGTGCTGCAGGCAGTAGTGAGCTGTGTGGTATAGGTACTGGGAATTGAACTGAGGTTCTCTGGAAGAGCAAAAAGCACTCTTTCTTTACTTTCACCTTTGTGTCAGCTGCCAATTTCCCAGATTATTCATACATGTCTATTCATGTATTTTAGGAAATTTCTACAGTAACTTTCATATGATTTTCAGCTATTTTCTGATTATTATCCTCCCCTAATATGCTTTCCTAACCCCTTCCCAATTTAACCCATTCTATGCCATTCATCTCCTTTATGGATGTCTAGCTATGAACTTTAAACAGTTGTGGTGGCAAACATAAGGCTGTCATAAATTCAAGGAACATAAAGTCCCAGGAGAGAAAGGAGGGGGAAAAATAAAGTCTCACCCCTAGGTAAATAGCAACTGATAGTTCATTGCTGCTCCAAGAGAGAAAATTAGCTTTTTAAGGGGTGTAGCCCCTAGTGGATTGAATACCACACAGTGAAGGAAGCATAGCCAAAACTATATATGGGCAACACAAATTATGCTTGATGGGATTTAAAAATAAAACATACTTCAGTGGGTTGAGAAATGGGGCTAGATCTTGGAGGAGGGAGGGCAGAGGTGAATATGGCCAAGTACAGTGGAAGAACTTATTGAAGAACTAATAAAAATGTGGGGAAAAATATCACATGGCTTACATGAATTATTCAAAATCTCAAAGGGAACTTTTAAATTAGTTTAAGTTTAAGCACTACGGTGAATGTGCCAATTCTTACACTGAGTCTTGCTAATTAAAATTTCAAAATGAGCAATTTCTCACCAGTTTTACAAAGTTTGTTCCAAGTTTCTGTTTTAGGGTCTGGTACAGTGAAATGGAAGCTGCAAAACTTGGATTTACATCTATCTCTTGTCATCATTGAGTGAACTGACACTATATCAAAAGTGTCTCAAGGAGCAGTGACTCTCAGACTTTCCTATCTTCTAGATTTAGGGCACAATTAAAGGAGAATGCATGTGCATGTGTATGCCACCTGCAGACCAAGAAGTAATTCATGCTTAAATACTTAAATAAATTGTGTCACAAAATTGTTTCTAAATATTGAGTGAATTATAAGTGAAGAAAAATCAAATACATGATCCATACAAATAAATTAAATGAAAACACAAGGAAAGTAACTCACTAAAAATAGCAGTCTGGTTGTCATTAAATTCACCAATGGTTAAAGATATTACAAATATGAAGAGGCATTATAATTCTCATTAGTATTTGATTGATGAAAATTCAGCATTTTCTGTTTACTTTAAATATTTATGCCTCCATTAAAAATTGTCATATATAACACTGGGCAAAGCTGTTCACATTTCAGCTTTGGTTTGGATCTGTTTTCATTCTGTATCTAAGATGCTGAAGGCAAATGTACAACTTATTCCAGGTCGGTCTGGCAATGTTGATCTTATGAAATGCATAAAAATTAGAAATATCTCAAAATTAAAATTACACACAAATGCAAACTATTGGTTGAAGCACAGCTTCTGAGTAGCTTGTTTGAAGCCCTAGCTTTCCATACTAACTTGCCTCACCTTTATTGTGTGGATCATCTTGACTTATGTCTTCAGAGTTCACAGACCAAACTTTTTTATGATGCTTCAAATTAAGCTTTGGTATAAGTCCTTCTATTTGTTGAATTTATGTATTTCTCCTGCTGGTAAATATAATTTATCAAATTTAAGTTAGACATAAATGGCATGTAACACTGAAATAAATGATGCAATTGATTATGTAAGTACACTATACCATAAATACTAATGACAGTATATGTTATTAAATCAATAGTGAATCAGTGAATCTTGAGCTTGTCCAAGGAAAGAGAATAGAAATTGGCAAATTGTTTTCTGCTCCCCTGGATTTTTGCTACTTTAGAAGCTTTCTATTAATTTAGAAAATATATGCAACACATAAAATTTAGTACAATTAAGTTCATTAAAATAGGGAAATTTTCTTATTTGAAATAATTGGAATTTTAAACTTCTGGGTGTGAAGTTTCAAAGGCTGTTTTTTGTATTTTAAATGATGTCTATCACATGGTATGTGTCTGTGTCTATGTGGACAGTTCCCACATGAGCATCGCGCCCATTGGAGGTCCAATGCTTTGGTTTCCTGGGAGCTGTAGATATAGGTAATTGGGAGAAGCCTGCCATGAGTGCTGGAAACTGAACTAAGGTTCTCTGCCAGAAGAACAGGCACACCTAATCAATGAGACATCTCTCAAGCCTTCTTGCTTTATTTCCATCAAAGCAAATGTGATATTTTGATTAACATACTGATCAATTGATAAGTTGATTGCACTTGCTGGTCATTAAAACATATTCCATAAAATTTATCTCACAGTCCTCTTTACAGTGAACTTAATTTCAGGTTTCTGCTTAACAACAAAATAAAAACTGTAAGAAAATAACTTACCTTCTGTATGTTTGGCTTAGGATAATGTCTGCTGGTATATATAAAAAAAGTACAGTTCAAAGAACTATTTAAATTCAAGGGCATATTTATCCAGGTATAATTAATACTGTCAGAAGATTAATTTCATTAGTTTAAAAGGCAGTCTAATGGAAAGTATGCATAGATAGAAGATAGAGTTTTCAGGAGAAACATTCTAAGCTTTTAAGTAAGAAGAAATTGAGTGTTGGGATTAGGGGAAATATATACAGTCTACACATAAAGTGAGAGGATGTGCATTTAACTGTAGAGATTCAACAGGAGTGAATGACTAAGGAGGGAGATCATGCAGGTTCAAACAAAGCCTAAACAGAACCCAATTATTCTATAAGGCAAAGAGAGACTTTGTCCCAAGGGAATTGCTGTTGTTTGGTGTACTTCGTGGGCATTAGTGAAGTATACAGAAGTGGAGAGCAGAAACAAAGAATAGACTAAGATTCAGCTTCTACAGTCATTCTTTGGCTCATTATTATACATGTTGTATTAGTTCTAGGACATTTCCAAGTTAATGCTTCAATGTAGTCTTTACCTTAATCAAATATATGCTCTGGGAAATGCAACATTTTCTCCTATTTCCATAACACATTGTCTCTTATGAATTTCACGGGAATAAAGGTGATTTAATAATTTTAGAAATCCAAACAAGCAAGTGTATCATATTCCAAAATTAATCTCCTTACACAAATCATATTTCAAGGACTGAAAACATGGTTCAACCATTAATAGCTCTCTCTGCTCTTTCAGGAAATGAGTTTGGTTCCTAGAATCTACATTAGGTGTCTTTCAATTATCTCTAACTGAAGCTCAGAGTGATTCAGCTTTTCTTTTGGCTCTGTAGGGACTAATGCATAGGCCACACACAAACACACAGAAACTACATACGTTTTTATCCATTTAGTATTGTTCATATGATTAGACCATGTGATTAGGTCTGAGCACTTGGTATTAGAATACTAATCAGGGGGTTAATACCAGGAGAAAACAAGTTCTTTCTCTCTAGAAGATATTGATAACCTATAGATCTTCAAAAAGAGGTGACTCCTTCCAAAATTTTCCCTGTTCATACTGGCATATCAACTGCTGTTGTTGCTTGGTTGGTTGTTGTTGTTGTTATGCAGTACTTGTTTAGGCAACCATAGTATTGAGAGTATGGGTATAGTATCCCTGCCATTTGAAGAAAACACTGTCTCTCAGATCAGTTATGGTCCTCTGGTTCTTATAATCTTTTTCCACTCTTAAGTAATTTTCTATTAGCCTTACATGTAGGGATTGTATTGTATATATATTAGTTGGTATGGGATATCTCTTAGTCATTTGTTCTCTTCATTTTTAACTAGTTACAGATTTCTGTAATGGTTTCCATCTGTGGTTATATACTTTTTTTCTGAAATTGTCTCCTGCTTTCAATTTCACTAAGATATTGCTAGATCTGGAAGCTAAGTTATTAACATTCAGTGAGATCATTTAAGACTGTGTACTTAACCTGCTACCTTATATTCTCAGACTGCTTAAGTTTGACCAGACTTCAGAGAACAGTAGGATTGGCCCAATTATGTACTGGATATTCTGTATAATCAGCTTTTACAACTTAAGCTGCATAATGTAGTGGCCAGTTTTGACTACTTGACATCAACTAGAATCATTGAAGGGGAGTGCTCCTCAATTGAGAAAATCCTCCAAAAGCCTCCCCCCATCTCTCTCCCTCTCTCTCTCACTTTACATCACAATCTTGCCCCTCCCTGCTAGTGCCCTTCCCCTTCCCCACCAATCTCTCAAGTCACTGAAGGCTTAGATCCATCCTCTCCCTCTAAGTCCAGCCAAGATATACCAGTTAGAAGAACAGAATCCACAGACAAGAAAATCAGGGTAAAGCCTACTCCAGTTGTTGAGGAATGCACTTGAAGGCAGACTCCATATCTGCTGCATAAGAATGGGGATTGTGCTAAGTCTTAGCCCTTGTATTTTCTTTGGTTGATGGTTCAGTCTCCTGGAAACTCTAAGAGTCCAGGTTAGTTGACTCTGTTAGTCTTCGTGGAGTCTCCACAAGAAACTTCCAGGTTTCTTAATCCTTCCATAATCCCTACACAGGAATTCATAGTATCTTCTAAAGTTTGACTGTGGGTCTCTTCATCAGTTTCAGTCAACTACTGGGTGGAGCCTCTCAGAAGACAGTCATGCTGGGCTCTTGTCTGTGAGTATAACCAAATTTCATTAGTTGTATCATGGATTAGTTCTTGCCCACGGAATGGACCTCAGATTTGGACAGTTATTGGTTGGCAACTCACATTTTCTTAAATAGGGATTGATGGAGGGGCAGAGCATTATGGGTTGGGCCAAACTTGGATGGTGGCTGTGGGTTCTATTAATAATCAGTCTGAAGAAGCCATAAAGATAAAGACAGTAAGCAGAAAACTTTCATGCCATCTAGATTAACTCCTGCTTGAGTTCCTTCCCTGACTTCCTTCTATGATGGACAGTGATGTGAAAATCTAAGTCAAGTAAGCACTTCCTCCTCAAGTTGCATTTGGCCATGAGGTTTCAACATAGTCATAGTGAACCTTACTAATACACATATCATTAATGTTAAGTAATCTTCCATGTCATTGATCTAGAATAATGCATACTTGAATATGTGTTTTTATAATTATTTTCTGAAAGTAGACAAAATATTGGAAGCAAAATTAAATAAAACAAATACCTACTATAAATATTGGAAGTAATATTTGCATATAGGCTGGTAACTGCTCTCTGTAGTCTTGAGTGCTATTCTTAGTTAGCTTGGGTAAATAAAGCAACTTCTCTTGTAAAATCACTTTAAAATTTTCTGCTAAGAGTCCCTCATTTCTCTCTATACAATGTTGTCTATGTTGTTTTCTATGTTGTTGAGACAAATCAGAGCAAAGACTCTGTTAGGTAGAGATAAGGAACAGATACTGCTACATCAGATACAAGGAGACCCAAAAACAGACCTTCAAGAGAAATGGGGAGTGATGCAATATAGATGTAAAATGAGTAAATAAATAAATTACTGGGGGGAAAAGAGATATTTTTCTAGGATGGTGGTCATTATTTCTAGCCCTCAAAGCTAGGTATTAGGCCCACTATTTATTCTTCTTTATTAGCAGTTTTCTTAGCACCAGGTAGTCCTCAAAGAGGAGCCTTTCAGATAGATTCCAGTCTTATTCTACTAGAATGGAAACAGGCAACCATTGGAGGTAGGAGGTGGAGGACCCCCTAGAATGTTCCAGAGACCTGGGACATGACAGACTCTCAGGACTCAAAGAGAGGAACCTTAGATGAAATGCTCTACAGTGGAGAGAGGGAACTTGTAGAGCCTACCTCCAGTAGGATGGCAGGGCATCAAGTGAGGGATGGGGTTGCCATCCCACAGTCAAAAGCTCTAATCCAGAATTGTTCCTTTATGAAGGAACTGTAGGGACAAAAATGGAGAGCATAACAGGGCCGTGGTGGCACACGCCTTTAATCCCAACATTTAGGAGCCAAAAACAGGTGAATTTCTGAGTTTGAAGCCGGCCTGGTCTACAACGTGAGTTCCAGGACAGCCAGGGCTATACAGAGAAACCCTGTCTGGAAAACAAACAAACAAACAAACAAAATGGAGAGCCTCAGAGAAAGGAGATCTAGTGACAGGCCCAAAGTAGGATCCAGATCAAGTGGAGGCCTGGGGACCTGACACTGTTACTGATGTCTGTGGTATTCTTGCAGACCGGAGCTTAACATGGCTACCCTCTGAGAGGCCAATCACCTCAAAGTATCAAATGCAGATACTAGCACCCAACCAATGGACAGAAGCTGGAAACCCCTGTATACTTGAATTAGAGAAAAGCTGGAAGAAACTGAGGAAGAGGGTAGCCTTATGGGAAGACCAGTAGTTTCAACTGACCTCGACGCTCTAGATCTCTCAGACACTGAGCCACCAACCAGGGAGCATACATCAGCTGATGGACTGCCTGGTCTGGCCTCAGTGACAGAAGATGCCCCTGGAGAGACTTGAAGCTTCAAGGAGTGGGGAGGCCTGGTGGAGTGGGGGTTGGGGGAGTGGAGGAGCTAGGGACATCCTCATAGAGACGGATGGCAGAGGGGAAGGAAGTATGGGCTGGGGAGCAGTCGGAGGCAAAACAGGAGGGAGATGAAGACTAGAGTTTAAAAAAGATTAAAGAATAAAAATAAAGATTTTCTTTTTAAAGAGGATTTTATCTCCAGTAAGGAGTCTTATCTTCAAGTTCTGGGAGGTAACTAAGACCAATGTCAGTAGTCTGTATTATTTTGATAGTCTGTTAGATTTCCCAATGCCAACATATGAAGGTAGGTCTTCTGTGCCTGGCACTAAGGGGTTTTACAAATCCTATGGGCTCTTTGGGGTAGAGGAACATTATCAGCAGAGAGCTACAGCTTCAATACTTATCTATCTATCTATCAATCATCTATCTATCTATCTATCTATCTATATCTAGCAAATATCAATATATATTTATATGTGAGTGGTATGTATAGATATAAGTGATATATAACATACAATGTATATAGCTTTGAGTAAGCTTATAAAATTATGTTTTCTTTTTTTAACATGCTTAGTGCTATGTTTCATTCTCATTCTATATTACTCTCCCTCTTCTCCTGTTAAAATCTACCCTTTATTTTCTGCTTTTCCTTTAATATCTGTGCCCTATTTATCAGTCTCTAGATATAAAAATAGATCACATTTGCAATTCAGAAATGCATTTCATTTGCAGGATATAGTAATGTGTTATTACTAATTTAGATTTGAAGATTTTGGTATGAGTTTTATATATACATATATATATATATGTTTATGTGTCTATGCATGCATTTCTTGTGTATATGAGCTTATGTATCTATGTGTTTTGTGTATGTATGCCTGTGCTCTTTCTTTTTCAAGTTCAGCACAATTACATAAAGCTAAGCTGGCAAGTAGACGGTTCTTGTAGGAGTAGACTGTGGTAAATGAGAGATATGAGGGGGCATTTTTAATGTCATGTGGGCACAGGACAAAATAGAATTAAAAATATTCCGTAGTGGTAGACATATTAGTCATTTTTGCTTTTTAAAGGGAGGACAAGTTTTAAATATGACAAAAAGAATCTCAAGAGTGAGGTAGCTGGGTACATGCCTAGTTGAGTGCTAGCGCAGATGATTATATGTATATATTCCTCATGTTTTCTAAGCCAGGAAATTAACTTTAGATTAAGCAGTACCTTCAGACTCATTTAGATGATTTTCTAAAACTGTGTAATACATTGTTTTGTTCGTCACAAGAAGCAGTACAATATAAAATCATATTGAATTTTCCAAAGCTACTTCCATTACATGCATAAAGTAGACAGATATAACTAGACCACATTACTGTGAACAATTTAAAATACATGCTTCAGAGCCCAAAATAAGACATCAGTTTTCACCAAAATGAGATGACAATACTTCATAATAAGAAGATGAGAATACAATTTTAAGGGAGCCTACAGTTAAAGTACAAATTGTAGCCCACTGATGAGAGAGCATCATTTGGGAGATGGAGAGTTGTCTCGCCATTTATGATATTCTACTGTTCTTTCAGAGGGCAGGAGTTTGTTTATAGCACCCAGTTCAGCAAGTTGACAACTCTCTGTAACTTCAGCTCCAAGTGATCTGAAGACTTCTTGGCAGCACTGTGGCCAACCACTCACACATATGCAAACTAAATCAAAAGCATAACATGAATAAACATAAGACAAAAAATATAAGAACCATTTCTATAAGTTTCTGTAGTCCAAGCAGTTTTTGATAAATATTAAATTTCAGAGTATAGATAGTAAATATAATTATCATTTTCAATCAAAACTGGTAAGAATATAATTAAAATGTAGTAAATTCATATAATTTAATTGTTTCATTATTTATTATCTTTTTTATTATTATAATCAGTCTGTGTGTGTGTGTGTGTGTGTGTGTGTGTGTGTGTGTGTGTGTGTAGTATAGTGGTGTAGTATATGCTGGGTATATGCACGCTGGTACTGGATGCTGGAAGCCAATATAAGGTGCTCTCTTCTGTTTCTTTTTACCTTAATTTCTTTAAGCAGGATTTCTCAGTGAATCTGGAGCTTACTCTTTTGGTACGTTTCTGTTATCTATCCCTCAGCACTGAGGCCAGAGGTACACTTCAGTGTCAAGTAATTTTATGTGGTGTTGGATAGATAAAACTCAGATATTTGTGCATGCTTTAAAAGTAGTCTACCTACCAATTCTCTTCAGCACCCATCGTTTCAATAAGTACAAAATACTTATGACTGGCTATGTTTAAATGACATGCTACATAATTAATTACTTGGGGGCAAAGGTCATTTGCTCCTATGTAAACTTAACTATAAAATTCATTTTCTATAGAAATCTCTAGACATCTTCAATTCTACAATTTCATAAGCCAATAAGATGTGTTGCTGTTCACTAGAGCCCTGAGCTAAACTCAGTTATCGGATTTTTTTTAAATCTTACTTATAGATTCCTTATAGTGGTAATTATATATATATACATATATATATAATATACTATATATATATAATATACACACACATCTACATATAAGATGAAGTTCATTTAATGGCTTTTACATATCTAAAATAGTAAATATGGGGCTAACATTATAGAAAGACATAGTAGAAAAATGTCATAAAAGAAAACACAAAGAACAATACCCATGATTTTGAATTCACACAACTTGTAAAGTGGAGGTATTATAGGAACAACAAAGATCTAAGATGGGGAAGTTGGAGTAGAAATTTTAGATCATGAGTAAGTGTGCAAATCAGTGAAAACAAACACAATATGTAAGTTGGGTCCTGCTGGGCAGTGATTTGCGGGTCACCAAGGTACAGGATTGGTGTTTGCATTACTGAGTTTTCATCTAGGCTTGATTTCTTATGTCCTTACCACATCCTATTCCTCCCTGTTGAGACAGAAGTTTTTAATCCAGTGCAATTAAGTGTTGGCACTGTGTAATGTCCTTTTTCTTTCACAAAGGATAAAATTAAGAAATTGCCTTGGGTCCCTAAAGAGACTTTGTACTTAACTTTAAACATTCTTGAAACAGAGGTAATGTGAATATTAAAGTTGAACTAAATACATTTTACAATGTGATATGCAAATGAACCTATAGGGTGTGGTTAAAATGTTCCTTCTTGCCTCAGGCATTTGAATATCTAGTCCCCAGATGATGGTGCTGTTTGGGGAAGTGTAGTTGGAGTAACTGTGGGGGGAGGAATTATATCAATGTGAACTTTTTTTTAGTTAAACAGTGTCACCTACTTTCAGTTTACATTCTATGCATGTGGTCAACGATGTTAGCTCTCATTTTTTTCTCCTCTTGTTCTTGTGATCCCAAATTAAGGACATGCTTTTCTACCTAAATGAACCATAGTCTACTGTAATGAAAGCCAAAAGAAACATGAACTTCCATAAGTTGTCTTATACATGACATTTTATGACAGCAACATAATAGCAATTAATACAACCATAGAAGGCATTACTGCAGTATGTTCATGATTCACTAGAAATTATTGAATGTAACAAAATCAAGGAATATGGCAACATAGCACATATGATATACTTCATAGGTTTAATTCCGCAAACCAAGAAAGGTGAAGAGCAATATTTTTTTAACAAAAATGAGTGAACTATGTTAGGAAAAGTTAATCTGAATACCATGTGTTTATCAAAGGACATTAAAGTAGCTGTAGGATGCAATAATAAAAAAATGTAACCCATGTGACAGGGACTTGCAAGACTCCTGTTCTGTAAAGTGATGCAGAGTCTCAGAGGAAAATACAGGTTTAGGACAAAAGCTGTTGTGTACCTTCCTCCTCAAACCTGAACGCTAATATTTATTGTGAGTTCAACAGGGTAATTATCACAAACCACTGTGAATGTCTGTAAGGAAGTTTTTGGATATGTGTCATTGCAGTAGAGAACCCATCCTAATGGGAACAATGTCATTCCAATGGCTGGGGTCCTGGAATGAACTAACAAGAGCAAGTTAGTGTGTGAGCACCAGCATTCATCCCCTACTGCTTCCTGATTGCTGATGTAATGTGAGCATGTAATAAATGTCTTCAATTTCTGCCACTATTACTATTCAGCTAGAACAGATGGTGCGTGCGGGGGTGCAGGGGGTGGATTTCACTAATGTACATTTTGGAGATTAACAAAACATGACACATACAGTGGAATTTGAATCTTATTCACTGTGGAATAATATTAGGGATGGTCGAGGAGATTTAGTTTTAGTGACACAATTGGCTGTCAATTTTTATTCATGTAATTCCGAATGTAAGATTATTATTTTGATGTAACTAAACTCAGACTATATCATGAGTATGTGTTTTCCTTTTACACTTGGGATTATAAAATTATTACCTTATTTCTCTCTTTCTTATCCTTATTTCAAACCTTCTCATATTCCCATTCTTGTTCTCTTTCAAATTTGTGTTCTACTTTTTAAAATTAATTTATATGTGTATGTATATATATGTACATACACAAATATCATGTTTAATATATATATATATGTATATATGCATATACATATATATACTGTTACTATTTTATATGTGCTCAGGCTGACTATTTGATAATAGTGTGACTATTTGATAACTAATTAGTGTGCTCTTCCCTTGAGCAGAATATTTTCCTCTCTCTCAGCATTCTTTAGTTTTCTGTAAGCCATTGTTTAAGTTTGAGCCCTCTTGAGCTGAACATCCTTCTCAATTCACTGCTTTCTCTCTTGGAGAGAATTTTCTGTACTCTAAACTTTATATATCAAGACATTTCCCCCACTAATTTTGTGAAAAAGACAAATGATTTCACTCTTTCATACTGTGATAGTTTGTATATGCCTGGCCCAGGAAGTGGCACTATTTGGAAGTGTGGCCTTGTTGGGGTGGTGTGTCAATGTGAGCATGGGATTTAATTCCCTAGTCCTAGCTACCTGGAAGTCAGTCTTCCACTAGCAGCCTTCAATTGAAGATGTAGGACTCTCAGCTCCTCCTGTACCATGCCTGCCTGGATGCTGCCATTCTCTTGCCTTGAAAATAATGGACTGAACCTATGAACACATAAGCCAGCTCCAATTAAATGTTATGCTTATGAGAATTGCCTTGGTCATGGGTCTGTTCATAGCAGTAAAACCCTAACTAAGACACATATCTTTTTGTCTTTGTCTCTTTTGTATCTTTTGCAGGATATTTCTTTTTTAAGTTAAGTAACTCTTCCCTGTAATCCTTTTCTTCCTTTTGTGGCATCCTTAGGATCTTCTGTCAAAATAGCCACTTAATCCTATTCTTCCTTACATCAGATCACAGTTAAGATGCATCCCTCTATAATTTGCCTTCATTCTCTCAGTGTGAAGTAAGAATTTGTGGAAAATTCTTGTTTGTGTACTCTCTTTCAAAATTTGTACATGAATCTCAAATTATAATATGTACTCTAAGTCTAAATTCGAGAGGTATCTCAAAAACTGTAGGTCATGCTTGTAATCCCAGAACTTGGAAGTAGAGACAAGTAAGTCTATGAGTTTGAGGCTGGGCTAGTCTACAGACAGAGTTCCAGGACTGTCAGGGACACATAGAGAAACCTTGCCTCAAAAAAGAGAAAATTTCTCTCTTAAATTTCTTTCAAAAGAGTACAATTGTAAATGATTACACCTGTAGTCTAAAATTGTTAAATTTAGAGAAGTAGAATAAAATTGTGATTTCCAAAGGATAGAAAAATAGCTGATTCGAAAGATATTGCTCAAAGGAGGCAAAAAAAAAAATCATTACCAAAAAGGAGTAATTTTAAGAGATGAATTATGTTGCATCAGTTTCCCTAGGAGACATTAATAGTCATTTATTCAACCATTAATGATAGAGGTACAATACAACCAGCAGAGAGAAACCATCCTTCTTCAGTGGACCTACAGGTTACTGGGGTTACTTATAGGACTTTTTGCTACCCTCTTGTACCTTTCCTTACACTAGGAAACATCATTCATTATGTAGATGACTTCTGTGCAGGTGCATCATTGGTGAGTTGTGAAAGAGTCACTTGTTTAATTTCTTTTTTTATTTTGTCATATTCTTTAAAATTTATAGAATATTATGACAATAAAAATGAGTATTATAAAAATTGTTTGATATAAAACAACAATCAATTGAATAGCCTTATGTAGATGCTTATCTACAGCAATACTGAAAATATATAGATTTGTCTCAATATAAATTTGAAATAACTCCAAACATATTAACTGTATATTTTAAAATCATATATCACTACTAGTATTTTTAAATGAACATAAATATATAAAGTCTTTTTGCTTCTTTGTTTTGCTTTTAAGTAGAGCTTAAAATCTTGTCTATTACTGTGGTACAAGCCCAAAATAAGAACAATTTTTAGGCATTGGATTTCATTGTAATAAGGCTGTACTTCAATGACCCTCATATCACCAAAGGATTTTACCTCCATCATAGCTAAGCTGAGAGTTGATAGTTCTGCTGCACCAAGAAATGAATTGTAGGCATGATATTTGGATACAGACTTCCTGCTATGGTAAAAGCAATTTGACTTGAGTGAGTGTCATCATTTTCTGCCCACAGAGAACAGGTTACATTCATTTAAGAAATGGTAAGTATTAAGATGGTCTATCCATGAAGTCATTCACAAACTGCTTCAATGAACAATGGTCCTTCTTGGAGGGTGGCACAGACATTAGGTGAGGGTAAGAATCTGGTTCATTAGCTGTGGTGATTTTGAAAAGCATTCATCTCAGAGAAAGAGTAACTTATAAAGTCATCTTCTTGATAAAATAGTTACAGATGTCGAGCAAAGCATTCAGTCTCACTCTTTGTTGTTCTCTTACAAGCCACCTCCCAAGTTAATTGTCTACATTTATTTGGGCTGCATAAACTTTCAAAATATGTACACTGTTCTGAAAACCATAGTATCGTATAAAAATACCAAATAAACAATCCTACTAATAGAGAGGCCGAGATGCAAGAAGTCTGATTTCAAGACCATTATGTGGAACCCAGCAAGACACTGTCATGTACAAACAAGTAGAAAGTGTATACGGATTGTACAATATTGGACCTATTTCTCCAATTACCAAATTAGAGAGACCACTGGATGATAGCCAATGTCTTCTCCGAGAGAGAAGGTAGCTTATGAAGACATTGTTTCTGCCCAAAGCCTCTACAGTGTCATTGAGCTCATCAGTCCTCTGAGCTTCAGAAGCAACCGAAGCACGTCCATTCCCTCTGAGAGGTCAGGAGTCTTGATCTCAGAGTCCCCTCCCTATGGGTGATACATGCTGCCATGTTTCAAATCAGGGATTAAGCAAAAATGAATGGTTCTTCTTCTTTTTAAAATGACCTGATATAGGAAAAAATCCTTATATAGGAAATTCCTTATGTAGGAAACAAAACAAAACAAAACAAACAAACAAAAAGCCCTAAGTAGAGTTTCTGAGGGAGGTATGAACACTTCCCTTTCTCATGCACAGTAAGTACACATGTTACTTTCTTTGTACTTGTTCTCTTAAGAATCTGGGATAGTATAGGCTGAAATTTGATATATATTAGACCGTGTCTCCATCTCCATTCCTCTTCATATAGAAAGTCTGCTTTGGACACATTAAATAACCTGGGTTCCTGATACTGACATTAGTGTTGACAACATTGTCATCGCTCAAGTACTAGGTACCCTGGCAAAACCTGAATTCTGGGTTTATTCACCCACTAACTATGTCATAAGCGAGGTTAGAGATTAATAAATTCTACCAATAAAACTTTATATGTTGACTCTTTGGAAGGAGCGCACACACACACACACACACACACACACACACACACACACAAACACACACACACACACCATGAAGTTAAAGACACAAGAACTCAAGCATGAAGTTCTATTAGTGATACTATGACACCCTGCCAGAAAATGGGGTACTGCATATATTTGAACCAGCATTGAAACACCTGGTTTCACATTCTTTTGAGACTCAGAGAATTTTCACTATTGACAAGAGTGAATTTGCTTGTGAGTTTCTGTTTATTTGGAATAAGAGTTATTGAGATAGCTGCATCAACATCTTGTTTTATTAACTCCACAAAGTCAGATTTTTTTTTGACTGTCCTGGAACTCACTCAGTAGATCAGGCTGGCCTCCAACTCAGAAATCCATGTGCCTCTGTCTTCCAAGTGCTGGGATTAAAGGCATGTACCACCTCTGCCCAGCTAAAAGTCAGATATTTTTAATTGTTAGTAATTAGAATATTTAAGTTTTCTGTTAAAGTCAATAAATTATTGATAAAAACATGATACTTGTTATTTTACAGATACTGCAAGTAGCTTTTTAAAATTTCTTTAATGAATTAGCACATATTAGCATTAATTAATATTTTGAGCAATACTATAGTTTCACATTTCATTTTTTCTTTGTATTGTAGTTAATAACTATAAGTTTGTATTGTAACAGTTGATATTGCACAGTCTGAATTTGCTATACATGATGGGTCTTATATTTGTCATGGATGCTAATGGTATAATTTTAAAGTAGTGAGCCACAATGTTTTAGTAATAGTAGGATAAGGAAACTTATTGTCTATGTATCTACCCCCTTCTTTTATGACCATCAGATTCATTACTGATGCTAAAATATATTTTTCTGTTAAAAAATGGTTATGTATAATACATCCTAACCAACTTTGAAATGTTTCCATTATCTGTATCTTACACTTACAGAATAAACAAAAGTCTAGGAGATGGTAGCTGGAGAGAAGATGGACGACCACTAAGCAGAGGTTTTCATCACCTACAGAGGTGATAGGATGCAGGTTTTCCATATTCCAGGAGACAGCAAGCATTCACAGTATGCAACAGACAAAATTAAGTATCACCTGATGTGTAACAAAGAGAGTAAAGTTTAGTCAAGGAAAACACTTGTCTTTCCCTAAATTTGTATCCCTGCCCAAGCAAGAAAAAAAAAAAAGAAATGAGAGAAAGAAAGGAAAAAAGAAATAGAAGAAAAGGAGTATGCAGCGATAAAGACTGTTGCAACAAGCACAGTGCACACACCACAATGATCAATTAAGCCTGACACAGGGAAAGATGAATTAGGCATGAGATTAGAATAGTAGATTGGCCTTAAAGCTGAAAGTTTCATAAAAATTTCCTTTAGATATATGATGGTATAAGTGTGATCTGAATACACTGTATTTTTTTCACATTGTTTGGTAAGGAGGTCGATGTGAAAATAAAATCATAGTGTGTGAAAATAATGTGTTTATTTGCATTTTTACACAAGCTAAGGATTCTTGCTGCCATTTTTAGCCCAATGGTTTCCAATCCATGCTCTACAGCATCATCCAGGCATGATTTCAGAGCTTGAATGGAAACCATATTCTCAGGCCCCAAACAAGATACACAATCTGAAACTTGAGCAAT
The DNA here is from genome assembly GCF_008632895.1 of Mastomys coucha. Taxonomy (NCBI): domain Eukaryota; kingdom Metazoa; phylum Chordata; class Mammalia; order Rodentia; family Muridae; genus Mastomys; species Mastomys coucha. The sequence continues at coordinate 93,848,448 of NW_022196915.1, read as the reverse complement.
GTGGTCTGAGGTAACATAAGCATTTCAACATTTTTGCAAATTTTGTTAGTATAAGGCATTACTTTATTGTATACATATATATATATATAGTTGAATATTTAAATTATTTCTTAAAATAAAAATCATTTTATGCATTTATATTATTAGTAATTATTTGATGGAACTTATTAATAAAATAAGCTATTTAATATATTCTATTAATTTTTTAAATTGTTATGAGCCATATTTATAAAATATAAACATAAATGTCTACTTGTTTCAACACTTCCCTAACAGTTATTATCTGACCTAATAAGTTATTTCATTGCTCTTAAATTTAATACTACGTATATAGACGTTAGTTTAGTGAAATGAATAAATTTGGCTTAATCCTTACTAATACATGTTGAACCCTGATATCAACTATTGAAATATTATCATCCATATAACTATCCATAAACATAAACACTTTTAAGTTAAAATCACATAAATTCACTTTAAATCACTGTGCTTAAATATTTGTGTATAATAAAGCTTATAGAAGTATCCAATCAATATCTGGCCTGGCTTAAGTTCCACTCCATGATATGGAACCCATTCCTGTCATTGGTTTGGAGACCCAGAACCTGAGACTTGCTAGACAAGGAACCTATATAACAAGAAAGAAAGGAAGAAAGAAAGAAAGAAAGAAAGAAAGAAAGAAAGAAAGAAAGAAAGAAAGAAAAAAAGAAAGAAGGAAACAAAGAAAGAAAGAAAGAAAGAAAGAAAGAGAGAGAGAGAAAGAAGAGAGAGAGAGAGAGAGAGAGAGAGAGAGAAGAAAGAAAGAACAACAAAAAGACATTGTGCCATACAAATAAGTCGGTGGCTTATTCAGCCATCATCAGAGATGTTTCTTCCTCCTGCTGCTGGGATCGAATACATAGATCCACAGCCTTAAAATACTTAGTCCTAAATGGAAGGTATCCCTAGAACCCCTCATTTTAAGGCTCAAGAAAACAAGGATGGGGGACACAAGAAATCAAGGCCCTCTACATCAAGAAGAGCACAGCTCATATGAGCTCACAACACTGAAGCAGCATGAAGACAGTCTCTGTTGGAGAGAACCAGGTTCTCCACACATGTATCATAGCACCCTCTTCAGTATTTCTATGTGATTCCTCAACTGGTCTCTGGATCTCATAATTTCTTATGGGCCCTTTTAGTCATTTCTTTGCTTGTTTGCTTTTCCAATTCCAATGTGTTAGTTTTGCTTTATATTAGTACATTTTATTTCCCTTTTTATGTCTGTGATTTTCCCTCTAAAGAGAAACAGAAAGGGAGTGGATCTCGATGGGAGAAGATGTTAAGAGGAAGTGAGAGGAGTAGAGGGTGAAGAAACCATAATCAGAATATATGATGTGAGAAAAATCTACTTTCAATAAAAGGAGAAAAAGATATTTGTAGATAATATATAAAAGAAGTTGCTTTCTTCTTCATACCAATTTGCATCTCAGTAAAGAAATGCCCAAGCCCATATGATTTCTAATTAAATTGTAGCCTGACTCAACCTACTCTGGAGCTCAATTAAAGATGCATAAAGATGCATTTGCTCTGCTAGAGAGTCAAACATACAGTCCTATTTAAATGCTAAAAATAATAAAAACAGTTCTCATAATGTAAAGCACTTCTACATTGTATTTTGAAAGACATTATTGAAAAAACAAACTCATTTGAACTCGTACATTTAGAGGACATAAATGTAGTTCTCCCCAAAATAGATACCCAGCACAAAAGATATCGTTGACTCCTTGCCAATGCCTACAATATTGCCACATATTCTTTTGCATATGAAATTTGACATAACTTTTGCACTTTTAACATGGATTTTAAAAGAAAGTAACATCACTGCATTTTTATAGAACTGTAGAATGCTAAAAAATACAGTATTTATAATTTAAACAAGGGATGCTAAGAACATGTGATATCTGAAGTTGGTGGACTTTAGCCAGCGGAGCACAGCAACAAGTAATTCATTTTAACAGCCCAGACAAGCACGCCTTTCATGAAGAACACTCTCTCACTATCCTAAGCCTCCTTTTCTCTCCCCAAAACATCCCATACGTGACATTTGCATTGACTTCATCAGTTTCAAATTGCATCATCATGAATTTTAGCGTGCAGTCTTTACTCTTTCATCCACAGCCAGGTTGGAAGAGAAAGTGTGTACTAATTTATTGAATGTAGAGGAGTATGAGAAAAAATTCTAACAAAACAGTAATGCCAAATCTGTCACTATAATCAAAGAATATGAAAGAATACTTTCCAAACAAAACCTGCCTATGAATATCTACACATGTTAAAACACTTAACACACTTTTATGTTAAATTTATATATTATATGTCATATTATATAACATCATATAGACAGAATTTTATATGCATATATAAGTATGCATACATAGCATCATATCTTACTACATGCTAACTATTTATAATGATAAAATGAATCTTAACAAATAGTTAAGTTTTCTTTATTATTAAAACATGAACCCATCTAGATACTTGAAATATATGATTGCTTTCTATCATTATCCTGTGGACTCAATAACCAATTTCTCATTGTCATTTTTCCTCTATATTTCACTTCTATGGAGGATTTAGTTTTTATATTCCACGTTTGAGTGATGTACCGCAGTGTTTAATGTTCCTTGCCTGGCTTATTTCACTTAGTGACCTCCAAACCATTCACATTGCTTCAGCTAAGGTTGTATAGTTCACTTTCTAATACCATGGCATTCAGTTGACTATGTGTGCATGATTTATCCCTGAGGTCTTAGCATTCACCAGGAAGATAATACTGCAGCAAAATAGCACAGATGAAATCAGCACAATGGCTTCACTCTTTTGGAAATGAATTTGCTATGTAATCTTGGACTTTTATTTTTAAACTTTTATTTCTTGAAAGCAAATTTGAAGCCTATTTTTAAAAAAATGTTTGACTATAGTCCTCAGTATGGATGTTAAAGAAGAAAGACATTAAGATAGGATGGATGTGATAACCCTAGGACAGACCTCGGCTTCTCCAGACAGGAGGATGTCATCATTTCAGCTTTTTGAGGAACTATATATATTTTTTTTTACAAAGATGTTTATATGCATACTGCCCCCAACAGTCTGCAGTGACTATCTATTGGCCACAGCCTTGGCAGAATGTGTTCTCCTTTGTGTTTTGGTAACAGCCATTATTATTACCTTTTATTTTTGTTTTTGCTACAGTATGATAGATATCTCAGTGTGTTTTGTTTCCATTTCCTTAATGATTAGTGCTGTTGATGAGTTTTATTTATTTGTTAATCATTCATTTTTCTTCTCATAAATGTTAATTTTTCCCATCAGTACACTTTAATAATATGTTCATTGTCATTATTGGCTATTAGCCTTTTTGAGATTATTAGAAAGCAAAATATTAGCCCCATAAACACTATACTCTTTTTTATATTTATGCAAAAATTATTACATTCTGAAGCTTATCTCTTCATTCAGAAAATTGATTTCTGTATATATTTCTTGCTTGATGTAATATTACTTATCATTTACATTTCAATGCCAGGGTCTTGGGATAAAATACCTATCACGTAGCCAATTCCACCATTCTTAGGCATCTCTCTATAGTTTTATGAATTTCATGTTTGTGGATTATTAACTTTTAATCACTATGACAAACTTGCCTAGAAACATCAGCTCAAAGTATGAAATGTTTATGTGGCCACTGGGACATGTGTGTTTGTTTCAGACCTGGTTTTGCTGGCTTCATCAGCATCTGGCCTAAGGCAAGACATAGACATTATGGTGGACAGGCACAGATGAGAATGTAGGTTTAACTGATGGTTGACAAAATCAGAGCAAGAAGGTAAGGATTCACAGAATAAGTGGGTATATCTATGAAGCTCGGTCCCTCAGAAGCCAAATGCCTTACAGAGGCTCATCAGAGCTGTTACCATAAGATATTTTGCTTCTACTTTCTCAGTAGCTGAAGTATGTTACAGGACCAACATCTCATCAAATGAAATGCAAAGTTACCTAGGGTTGTGAAAGCTAGCTAACAAGTACAATTCAGTGCCAGATGATAACCTCCTTGCACTTTGGCTGACTCTAGTCTTATATGAACTACTAGGAACAGCTCTTGTAGCTGCAGTATTTTGGAGTATCAGGTCATCTCCAGCAGAATGCCCACGGGAAATGCTATGTATACATGCAGTCTAGTAGTGGACATCTTGTTAAATGAAGAAAACGTTAATGCTCTCTTCAAATATCCACCTCATAGATTGCAAGGTTTCTGCTTGTACTTTATGCTGTTTTAGTGGGCAGATGGGTAAATTTTGCCTGGATGGATGTTGCAATTAAAAATTAGAGATAGTCTGCAGAAGCCAGGACACTAAAAAGGGACCAGGCAAGGAAGAAGAGCCTAAGGGGGAGAGGTACAGAATAGTAGAAAAGATTAGGGAAATAATGGAAAGGGAGTAATTGTGGAGGGGGATGTTAAGTGTAGATTTGAATGTTCATGTACAGCACAGTAGGGGGAAGAGGAAAAATAATGAACATTAAACATTTAGAAAAAACATATGGAAGTCTAGTATTTTAAAGGCTTCCTAAAATTAAAATTGAAGAAAAAAACCTTAATTGGAGTTTTGGACACAGGGGATAGTATAAGGGTCTTCCCAGAAGCCATAGTTTATTCAACAAAATCCCAGTGCCAGATGTGGAATACTGGCCTTCACCTTGTTTGGCAGAGAGTCCCAGAGTTCCACAGGACAATACAAGTTGTTTGTTACCCATAGAACTTGATGGTGTGATCCTATCTCTAAGAGCACCACACACTTTCTCAATGTGGAAACATTATTTGCCTAAGGTAAAAGAAGGAAAGACTGTGAGCATTTAAGAGTGCCACTCCACCTATATAGTCTTCCATCTGCCTGTGTACATCTGTAAGATGCCTGTGAGGAGAAAATGGCTGAAGTTTCAGTGCACAGGACAAGATGATGATATTTACATGACATGTCTGTAGCCTAGTGCCTGTTCTCTGGAAGGAACCACCATGACTCATGGACTCCTGGGCATACTCAGTGTAGCCTGACATGTCCAAAGATTGGAAGCCCAAGACATCACTCCACTTCTGCTGAAGACCTAGTGTCGCTCTAATGTTTGCAGGATTGGCAACTGATCAGTAGACTCGTCACGGAGATGCAGTGGATGGACGCTATAGTATCTGGCCGGAAAATGACCTAGCAGGATCTTTTCTTGAGAACATGTACTGTACTTAAAACAATGGTGGCTGGTACTGGCTGTCACCTTTAACCTTGTTGTCCAGTTGATTGGTCATTAGACTCAGTGGGGCAGATTAGATTATCATCTCCTGGAATTCACAACTGAGGACAAGAACTGTTGGTCTGAAAGTCCCTAAGAGTGAATGAATCTACAATATGTAAGCTCAGGAGCAGAGGACTGAGGGGAGGAGAAAGATATTCTACATGCAAATGCTTGAGTGTAGGACCAAGTGAAAGCGTTTACTGATAGCTTCGTAGCTCCTAATTCTAGCTCTTCCTTAAATCTAGAAGTGTTTCTGCCTTTAGGATCTGTAAACCTCTGCTACAACTAAGCACATCTCCCCTTTTCCTTAAAGCACTCAAGAGTGTTTGTCTTATTTAAAATTAAAGAATTCTTCATGTAATAAGGAAAAGAAGATATTTTGCAAGACAGTTTCAGATCAAACTATAAGACTTTGTAGCCAGTGAAATAAAGGTGCATCATTGGATTGCTATGCAATTACATATGCAATCTTTCCTGTATGATTTTCTGAGAATACTGACTCTTCTTTCACTTATGCTCTCAGGGTTGCTTGGCTGGTTGGCTGTTGTGCTCTTTGAGATAAGATCACCACGTGCTGCACAAGCTCGGCACTGTTTATTTTCCCATCTCGGCCTCTTGAGTACTGGGAGAATTGCTATTCCACCATGGATTTCTTATCATCTTTGTTAAAAAAATCAGGAAATTACAGATGTATGAAGTTACTTTAAGTTACTCTGTTCTGTTCCGTGGGGAGGTGTTTCTATTTTTAGAGCAATACCCCGGTGTTTTGATTACTGCAGCAATGCCGTACATCTCAAAGTCAGATACAATCAGGAAATACTTGCTTCCTTTTCTATTAGTGCAAGACTATTTTGGATACATGGGTCTTTTGTGGTTCTCTGGAGATTATAGCAGTGGTTGTCCATAATGCCATTGGTATTATGATGTGTTCTACATTGTATTTCCTAATTTCCATGAGTAGCAGAAAGACTGTCATCATTTATTACTAAAAGTCTGTACGCGCAGTGTATTTCAATTTGCCTGAGTGGAGAACAAAATTACATGGTAATTCTAACAATATGAAAATGCCATTTGACAGAATTTATCAGTCTTTCATCTTAAAACCCCTCAACAAGTAAGGTATTCAAAGAAACTACAATAGTTAAAGACAGTCAATATGCGAAAACCAGCAACTAATATGATAGGGAGTTATATTACAGAAGCATTCCTCTAAAATCTTTAGGAAAATCAGGATTCAAAAAAACTTTAATTAGAAATTCAGAAAAAATTAAAATAACATCTAAATCAGAAAAGATGAGGGGACCAATCTCTGCTGATAACTTGTTCACACACATACTGAAACCCCAAGGTTCTACCAGCAATGGTTTATAATTAATGTTTTCTAAATACATTAAATAGGATGAATGCAATCAAAGTTATCGTATGATACAAAACAAGCATGCCTCAATAAGTACACTGTTTTAATGAGAAAGAAGTTGAATTATCAGTCCCAGAAACTAAGAAATAAGTTTTCTTGAAAGTAGCTATAAAAAAAGAAACATTAAATTTAACTACTATTGAAATTTCTCAAAATGAATTAGAGAAAATATTGAGTATAGATGAAAAGATGTTTTCTAAACTAATTGTACATTAACTCAAATTATTTATGTTCCTTATACTTCTTAAAATGAAAAAATCAAATCATTTACCTTGACTTGATCTGAGTTAGTCATACAGAAAATCTTCATTCATCCCTCAATCTGAATGTAGACATGGCAATCAATAATTTCTCAGATTAGGGTACCTCCAGATTGTGGAAAGCAGTTACCATCCTGTAAAGAATGCATATTTTTAAACTTGAGTGGAGATTTACTTAATTTTTTTTAACAACACAATTATTTGAAGTGTTTTCTTCCAAAAACTCAACAATAGTCCTTAAATAAAAATATATAAGCTTAACCTATACTTTGAATTAAATGTAAGTCTTTGCATATTATGAATGTATATGTCTGGATATATGCACATATATGTTATATATAAATGCATATTATGTAACTTTTATGTCAATTATAATTGAAAATCTTAAATATATTTTTTCATAACAAGTAACTTTCAAAAGAAATGATAGAATAAAGTTCCATATCTTAGAAAACTCAAGACACATAACATTTTTGCAGAAATCAACGATAAGGAAAATAAAAACCATCCATTTGTCATCTAATTGTTTTTAAATTTTTTCAGCTTTCAACATACAGTATTTATATTTGAGATTGGTTCATCTTTTCCTTTTTTATGAATAAGAAATAATTAATTATGAATATCTATATGTTATTAATCATAAAAAGTAGTCAAAAGCTTATAAATTCATATAGTAAAATGCTTAAGGAATATTTTATACTGACTGTTTTTGCTACTCTTTATTATTATGATGGCAATGGTGGAGCATTTTACTAATTACTTTGTGTCACATTGACCATAACAATACATGATCAGAACAATTTTATGAAAAAAAAAAAAAAAAGATTTATTTGAACTCATGATTCCAGAGAATTCTTTGCATGGTTCTTTTTGTCCTGTAATCTTGAGCAGGATATCAGGGTGGCAGAAAAGTGCTACATGGCTCACCTGAACCTAGGCTGGCTGCTATACTATAGTCTACTATTTATAAGTTCTCAAGGCCTCTGCCCCTAATATGAGTAATGGAAATACTCTGAGAATTTTATATTTTGTATGTTTAGAAGGAAGTTTTGTATGTGTGTTTGTTTGTATCTTTGTGTGTGCATGCGTGTTTAAAGAATTTCTACTACTACTTTCATGTTATAGTTCATTAAATATAGAACATCCCTTCTTGTAAAACCACAGTCAAGAGAAATACAGAACAAATAATTTTCTGATTGTAATTATCATGGAGTAGATTAAAATTACAAACATTATTGGATGTCATTCACCTGTAAATTTTCTGAAGTGATAGGATAAAGCTAGCAAAAGAGTAAGTTAATGAATATATTAATTTAGAAGCCATTAGGCAATTTATCATCTCAGCTATGCTGCAAAACAAATCAGAGTATCTTCAAGAGTTTTAATTATTTAGTTAAATATGATTTTAAACTAAACTCCTTTTCTGCCTGTGTTGAAAATAGACTACAGATGATCATATTTCCATAGACTTCACAACATAAGCTTCCTTGGGTTTGAAATAAGACTGTGAGGTTGCCAAGTATAAAGTTTATAGCTGCTGTTATTTTGGAATATAAAGAATTATGAAAATCTAAATGTTTTACAAAGTTAAAAAGTATTTTTTGCTCACTTATAACTCAGAAATCACTAAAGTCATTCTGCTAGTCATGCCAAAGACTGCTTCGTGCCATATGCCGGCACAGTCTTATTAAATTTGCTGTGATTCACGTGCGCATTGTCAAACACATATGAGCATGGAACGCCAAAGCCTGAAAATAGACTCTTCATAGCTCACAGAAGCTAGAATTGTGACCGTGACCTCGTTTGAAGACATGCTCTATGTCTACCAGTATTTTTACCCCAGTGTTAGTTCTATTCTGTACATGTATTTTTCTTCACACTTCCTATATTCTCTATGTGTTCCTACTGTATCCTGACACTGAGCACTGAAGCATTAACCAAAAAAAGTTTATTATTTAAGTGTTTGGACACTTTCAGCTACTGTAATACATTCCTTCACCTATGAGGGAATTATGTGAAACAATTACAATTGTGAAAGAAATACAAAGAACTTCAGATAAGTTTTAGCTATAATGTAATTATGAATTTGATATTTAATACCAATAATTGCTATTAACTGTATTATAAGAACTTAGGATATTTTTTAATGTCCTGAGTTCTTAAAACAACTGAATAATCATCCAATTCCATTTTCCTTTGTGATATTTACCAGTTTAATCATATGATTTGGATCCTGCATACCATATTTTCTATGTGTGGCTATTCATTATTATTTTTTTTTTTTTTACAAAATCTCAGAGAGTAGTCTAAGCCCTTACAATGAGGAAAAGAATTGTATATTTGTCACTAGTGCTGTGAACCAAGAATGGAATTTCTAATTTGACCAGTCTGAAATATTTAAAGCTACAGAGTCTGTGCCAAAGAATGATTTTTAAACCTCTCCTGCATTCTCTGTGTTGCGAAGCTAGCTGTGAGTGGAAAAAGGCAAGAACATGGAACTACTGTCTTTTTCTGAGCTGTACATATTGTTTAGGATATGACCCAAATGCTTTAAGATATATGCTGCTCATCCCAACTTCTTTTAGGTTCAGCATTTCCTCTTAGCATGCACTATGTTACCAATCCACACCCTCACTTCCAGGTTCTCCCACTGGTATAATTTGAACCTTTTATTTTAATTTTTAAAATTTCTCTCAGTTCTCACATTCAAGCTCTGTTACAGTGACTTGGTTTTTCCTGCTTCTTTATGCAGAAGGTAACCATCTTAATTATTGGATTCTCTGTGATCCTACATTCCTAAGAAACTCAGTATACATTCAATATACTGTTAAAAGCAAAATATATTTTCTTTGCTGAGATATGCAAGAACATAAAATTTACCCAATATGGTTTCCAGTTACTACTATTATGATGATATTAAATGCCATCTATCACTTTTGATTGTGGAGGAATAAAAAAAAAAACTACTGAGGGAAAGGAACTCCCTAACACCTCTTTTATCTAACTGTCTAGGATTAGATAGAACTAAGAGTGATGTGCTAAAAAATGTCAGGTGACTAGAGTGGCTTTTGCATTCAGATACAGAGTCAGAAAACACCAGTAAGTTGCATTCTGGCGAGGGTCACTATATCCTAGAAACTGAGCTTTTGGGTCACAAAGTTGAGATTTTTTTTCCATCAGAGCCCAGGATTGCATTTGATAACATTCATCATGACCAAATTCTAGCATGATATGTGATTCACCTGTTATTTTAACTCCTCAAACAAAAAATTTTCAGAAACATCTGAATTTTACTTGGGCGAACATCTATGTTCCTGTAAGTGTGAAACTCACAAAGCTTGTTAAAGGGTTGTTTTAATTCTAATCACTTTCCTTCTAGACTAATTAAATATCAAGTTTCTATGTTTTCACTTCTTCAAGCATAAAATAAGTCTTCCCTCTACTACTTCAAAGCCTGTCCAATAATTGAATAAGGTAGTGTTACAGTTACCTTTTCAAAGTTCCCTTCTAAATTCCTCTCACCATATGTTGTTTATTCTACAATTAGTGTGGCTTTCAACAGTCTAGTTATGTGGGCAGCTGAGATGGATAGATGGATGGCTCAGCAGTTCGGAGAGCTTTTCCTTACAGAGGTGAATCTGAATCCTGGTTTCAACATGGTAGCTCACAATCATCCCTAATTCTTGCTGCAAGGGTTCCAACACCTGTTTCTGACTTTCAGGTACAACAGATTCATACAATCAATGTATGCAAGCAAAATGCTTATTCACATAGAAAATGTACATGTTATTTTTAAAAAATTAATTCTAATTGTTATCTATTTCCAGAATTTTAAGAACATGCATCTGACTCTCTTTATATAAAAACTGAAACAAATACTTATGCATAGTAAAGTATTGAATAAATCCACGTGTAACTGATTTAAACATTTTCTCATTGCCAATATTATCTCTGCCTTTTCAGATTCTTCCCTGTCTTTATAGTATATTCTACCTTTTATTGTGTCAAAGTATGATCTACTTTGTTTTACTGATCCATTTTAAAATCAAGTTGTGTTAGTGTAGAAAGAAAACACTGGATTAAAATTTGGAGGCAGAAATGTTTTTATGGTCTTTAGGGCACTTACTGTTATTTTTCTCATCTGAAAGATAGGTGGCTTTGCTGATGCCGAGTTTTTTTTCCCTTGAGTTCTGCACCTTCACTTAAAAGCAGAATGTTGACTGATAATTGGAAATATTCCAAAGATTCAATTATGTCCTCTGCATAAAAGGAAAACCTCTTAGAACACATTGCCTTTTTGGAACCCAAGAAGATTCAGTCCTGTACAGTCAATTTGCTATAGGCAATTGCCTTTTTCTATTAGGAATTATATGACTACGTATCTTTTGACACAATGGAAAACTTATTCCCATTACAATTGGGTAAACTGAATAATACATTGTAAAACTAGCTCATTTAGAATTTTGTACCTTCCCTTGTGTGTTATGCATATACTAAAGTATATACATTACTCATATTTTTGTTTTAAATTTTAGGGATTAGATCCTATCCCTACCCCTGATTAAGCTTATTTTAAAACTGCCTTCAGTGCATTTGAGTGTTTTTATAGTTGATCAGTATTATCAAAACAAAAATAATAACAAAAAACAACAAGAAACAAAAAACAAAGTAATTTATCAAATAGTATGGTTCTGTTCCAATGTGAACAGAGCCAAAAATAATAAAAAACAAAGTATTGTGTTATAATTTATTCTCTTCCAAATTTTAAAAATCTATCATTCAACATTATAAAGATGTAATTTTCAAACAGAAAGAAAAGCAAATCATGTAAAAAATATTTCAATTGTATTAAAGCCACAAAGTTCATACAGATCTCCTAATTTTATAATGCATGAAGAAAGAATTGATATGCTTGCATTTTATCCTGCATTAAAGTCATAATAAGACAGCACAATTTTATAGGATGCATCTTTTAAGACTATTCTATTTTACTTTGATGTAAATGTGGTTATTTGATCAACCACACTAATTTAAAGTCCAATTTCTCAAAGCAGGCTTACCAAATCTCAGTGAATAGCATAATAAACTATGAAGTAAATCACTCATAGAAGTGATACACTTAATTAGTAAATGACCATTTCTGAAAACTCCAGTGTACTCTTCTACTGGATTAAATGGGTTCAAGTGGAACAAATAACCATGAACCATACTAGCCATATCAAAACTAAGTACTGAGTCGGGAGTAGAACATACAAGGCTGAGGAGTGATAATTGCACAATGAGTAAACTAATAAGACTTTTTTTTTCAAATAGACATAAAACTAGAGTCATCTTTGAAGAATTGCAAAACAATTCTTGAAAAGCAAACAAACAAAAAACAACAACAAAAACCATGAATTTTATTTACACTTCAAATGTAATAACCCTGTCCAAGCTCTGACCCACTCTGGAAACCCCCATGCATCCTCCCTCCCTTCCTCTGCTTCTATGAAGGTGCTCCACTACCCACCCACCAACTCCTGCCTCTCTGCTCTGGTATTCCCCTACACTGGGGCATCTAGCCTTCACAGGACCAAGGGCCTCTCCTCCCATTGAGGCCCTAGAAGGCCATCCTTTGCTTCATATATGGCTGCAGCATGGGTCCATCTATATACACTCTTTGGTTGGTGCTTTAGTTCCTGGAAGCTCTGGAGGGTCTGGTTGGTTGATACTGTTCTTCCTACAGGGTTGCAAACCCTGTGGGCCTGGGTTCCACTGCTGCTGCTGCTGGGGTTGTTCAACACATTAGTTAAAAGGAGGCAATGCACAGTAATGAGATTTTATTATAGAAAAGAGAAGAGGCCAGCCATGACCATGGGGGAGAGAGAAAAAAGGAGAAGGAGAGGAGAGTAGAGGAAGAGAGAAAGCAAGAAAAGAAGAGAGCAAGAAAGCAAGAGAGAGGTGAGAGCAAGAAAGAGAGGAGGGCAAGAGAGAGAGGAGGGGGCAAACTGCCCCTTATATTTTGAGGCTGCACTATCTGTCTGTGGGGCGACATACCTGGCTTTGGTCAAATGACTGGGGGTAGGGCCCAGCTAGAATGCCAGGAGCTTGGGGCATTGTCTACTTGTCAGAACACACATCTTCTGTGAGGGCAGCTGTTGGGGGTTGTGACTAAAACAGGAGCCAGAGACCCAGGAGGCTTGGCCAAACTCCTTCCATCCCTTGCAGGCAGAAATTATCACCCACTGGGTCTCCAGACTTTCAGACTTTTACTCGACTGGGCTCAGGCTGCCTGAACAGACCACTCCTCTACAAAAACCCTTCAGCTCCTTCAGTCCTTTCTCTAACTCCTCCACTGGGGACCCCGTGCTCAGTCCAATGGTTGACTGTGAGCATCCACCTCTGCATTTGTCAGGCTCTAGCACAGCCTATCAGGAGACAGCTATATCAGGCTCCTGTCAGCAAGCGCTTGTTGACATCCACAATAGTGTCTGGGTTTGGTGTCTGTTTATGGGATGGATCCTCAGGTGGGGCAGTTATTGGATGGCCTTTCCTTCAGTTTCTGCCCCACATTTGTCTCTGTATTTTCTACCAAGGGTATTTTGATCCCCTTTCTGTGAAGGACCAAATTACCCACTGTGCCACCCTCCAAGCAGAATCATTGTTCATTGAAATCATTGGTGAATGACTTTATGGATAGACCATCTTAATACACACACCATATCTTAAAATAATGTGACCTGTTCTCTGTGGGCTGAGAATAAAGTCACTCACTCAAGTCAAATAGTTTTGACCATAGCAGGAAATTTGTATCCAAAAATTGAGCCTACAATTCATTTCTTGGTGTAGCAGAACTATCAGCTTTCAGCTTAGCTACGATGGAGGTAAAATCCTTTGGTGATATGTGGGTCACTGAAGTACAGCCTTATTACAATGAAACCCAATGTCCAGAAATTGTTCTTATTTTGGGCTTGTACCACAGTAAGAGCCAAGATTTTAAACTCTACTAAATACAAAACAAACAAAAAGACTTTATATATTTATATTCATTTAAGAAAATACTAGTAGTGATGTATTGTTTTGAAGTATACAGTTAATATGTTTGGAGTTATTTAAAATTTATATTGAGAAAAATGTATTTTCACTATTGCTATAGACGAGCATCTACATAAGACTGTTAAATTGGTTGTTGTTTTATATCAACAACTTTTATAATTCTCATTTTACCGTTATAATATTTTATAAATTTTAAAGAATATGACAAAAAATACCCTATCAATATGTACTACATTTGTACATCCAAAAAAATCAATAAACTTTCAAAAGAAAAAAAAAGAAAAAAAAAGAAAAAAAGAAAGGAAAAAAGAAATCGTTTTGTATATGTTTATACAGGGAAAATATTTAGAATAAAATAAATAAAAAGAAAGTTATTTTCAAAAGTAATTCATGTTAGAAAAGCTATAAAAGCCTAGCCAGAGTTTGACTTTTCTATTGGACAGAAGTAATTTATAAATATATTGAATAATAATTCCATGACTTATCATATGACTTAAACATAAGTCAGAATATTTTATGGTTTTTCAAATGAAAGTAAATCCTATGTGAAGTGGAACTCAATTGCTAAAGCATCAGAAAAATCTTTCCTAACTATGCCACACACATATGCTATTATATTTCTTTTCTTACTTCTTGTCCTGACTTTTATACCTCTTCTTTGACAATTATATTGAAAATTCCAATTTTCCCACATATTTTTGCATTCACGTGGATTTTGTTACTTTTAAATAAAAATGTAAGTGACCCTATTAACTACAGACATAGGACACATTTTGAAGGAATTTCCTCTTACAGTCTGACTTGCTCCAAAAGTAAAATAACAATGTGATGGAGAGAGTGAAGAAGAGTGTTGAGATTGAGGAGGCTGGGCTGGTTCCCTAACAGGCTTCAAATTGGCAGTTCAGGAGATGAGTTCTAAATCTCTGTTTCCAAGATCAGAGCAAGACCAGGCAAGTCTGGGCCTCAGAAGCTGGCCTGTGGCAAGGATAATGGGTCTGCGTCAGTTTCCAGACTTGCTCAGCTACTTCCTTAGGAACCGTTTCTAGACTCTCCAGCAACAGTTCTCAGCCCCCACGTCCCCAAGATGGAAGGTCCGTAGAGATAGATCAAGATAAAGGTCATGTACCTGGAATCCCATACTGTGCTTTAAGTCAGGCCTAGTAACTCTCTCGCTTGCCTATCTTGGTAATGGGAGACCCCAGCATGCTAGTTTTCTGCAGAATAAAAGACTTTGCATTTGTATGCTTTTTGGGGTCTGGGGTATCACTCTTTGGCAAATCATGGGCCCTAACAATATGTAAGCAGCCTAGAGGATGGGATTGTCATGCAGTGGCTGACAATATAGTCTAGAAAATGGCAAAGACCAAAAAGTGTATGAGCACTAAGAAATCAACCTCTGGACATACCTATGAGCCATATCTGAGAACTGTATTCATGAGTGTTTGAGTAGATATATTTAACAATATAATCTAGGGTGTTCTAGCAAATTGTGCATACTAATATACTAATATAATCAATGAATCTTCAGATGAAGATGGATATATTACATTTATCCCAATGAGAACATTCTTTATTGTGGAATATCATTTAATTGCAGGCCTCACATGCACTTGATGAATTATCTCAGTCTTCCAGAGAATTATGCAAGATTTTAGTCTAATTACATAATGTGCTTCACATGTCAATGTGACCCTTTCCATTAGTTGAACTATTTAATGTAAAAGTCAACATGGATCTACTGGTAAACATTTATCTTGAAGCACTCCTAATTTTCAGATAGAGAAACCTAGACAGTCATGTGGGGGAGGAGCAGAGCTCATAGACACGTTCATGTGTCTATGTCCCTTTCCAGTTTCTTTTGTATGGTTTATTCTGCTGAGTTCTAGTATCTTCATTTTTACCATCCTGACACGAACTAGGACACAATGTATGGCCTTTTCCCTTAAGAATATGCTACATATATAGAAATGATCTTGCTAACTGGATTTTTAATGGGAATAATAATATTTGATAGCAATCATACATTTTCCCACTGGGGCACTCATTTGATTGTTTCAGTAGTAAACAAAATGATACCTCATCTGTAGGGACCCTGCTTACCATAAGTGAAGCCACATGCCTAGAGGTATAGAATGAAACTCAGGTCTGTGCCATCTTTACAAACACTTGGTTAAATTCTTCCAGAGACTGATCTAGTGGTTTACTTTTCTTATACATTAAAAAAAAATAGTAGAACTTGTATCCTGTGACCTTTACAATAAAAATGAATTCTATGAGCTCTTGGCTCATAGAAGAAGAATCTGTGGAAGAATAAGGAGAGATTCTATTGCTGGAGGACGTAAATTTTACAGTGCCTCTTTCATAGGGATGTGTTCTATTTATTACAGGATTAGGGCATTAACAATGAGGCAGGAGGAGGGGAAAGGTGGACTTTGGCTCCTAATAGAATAATAAAGCATCACCAGGTTGATTGATCACTTTTCATTCTGGCATTTCAGGGAACTAGATGTCATGCATTTCCTTTTCATGGGGAAAACTGACTCAAGTGATGGACAAACGTGTTATCTCTGATACTTATTCTGAACTGTGCTTCCTACACCTATATATGGGGGCTGGACTGCCACTGCAGTGTCTGGTAAGCCGAGGCTGAGTCAACCTGCTGGCATCCAGCCCAGAAAGATTACTACCTTTGATTTTTTTTTGTGTCTCCTCTGGCAGTTGTCTTTTGATCTTTTAGGCTTCTTATACCTATTTAAACCTGGAACCTTTTAATCAAACTGAGTTCAGGAACCTCTCTGATTGTGGTATGACAATCAGGGTTTGATTGTGATATGACAGTGAGGGTGTTTGAAAAATTACAGGAAGATAACAACCAATTTAACAATCTCTTCAGACAGTAACAGCAGTAGAACATGGGTTTTCATTCCTTTAATGATGTGAATTCTGTTGAGTCAAGATTAAAGGTCTAGTGTAATGTAAGAATTTTATATTCCAAGTAAATGGAAAAAAAGCTACTTAAAATACCATATCCTAATTTCAAAATATTCTATTGAATTCATTACATTCTGTCATTTTATTTACAAAAAGATACTCGCAGTTTTATTTGATTTTGTTCAGTACAAAGTAATTGTCAGAAAAAAATTCACTTCAGTGAGTTTATTTTACCAAAATGCACAATGACCTCTATTAAGAACAATAATTACTGTGTATTATAAGACACTCGGAACTTACTAACAACATTCTCCCACGCCAAAAGATATAAAAGGAAGTAATTGTAAGAGAACTAGAAACTTCTCAGGTACAATGTCAAGTAAACAGTGGAGATGTGCCTATTGAATATTTTATATGTGTTTAAATGTTGAAGACAATCAATTTTCCTATGACATGGACAATTAATGAAATACATTTTAATTTTTAAATGTTAGCACACAAAGAATGTAAAATTTGTATGACTAGAAATGCAATGAGTAAGTCATGCTTCATATTTGTTCTTTTTTTGAAAATTTTTATTGGATATTTTCTTTATTTACATTTCAAAAGTTATCCCTTTCCTTGTTTCCCTTCCAAAAATCCCCTATCCCATCCTTTCTCCTCCTGCTTCTTTAAGGGTGTTCCCCCACCCACCCACTCTCCCTCTCCATCCTGGAGTTCTCCAACACTGGGGCATTAAGCCTTCACAGGACCAAGCACCTCTCTTCCCATTTATGTCCAACAAGGACATCCTCTGCTACATATGCAGCTGGAGCCATGGGTTGCTCCATGTGTACTTTTTGGTTGGTGGTTTAGACCCTGGGAGCTCTGGGAAGGTCTGGTTGATTGATATTGTTGTTCTTGCTATGGGGTTGCAAACCTCTTCAGCTCCTTCAGTACTTTCTCTCACTCCTCCATTGGGGACCTCATGCTCAGTCCAATGGTTGGCTGCGAGCATCCACCTCTGTATTTGTCAGGCTCTGGCAGACCCTTTCAGGAGACAGCACTATCAGGCTTCTGTCAGCAAGCACTTCTTGGCAGCCACAATAGTGTCCGTGTTTGGTACTGTGCATGGGATGGATCTCCAGTTGGGTCAGTCTTTGGATCCACACTTTGTATTTTCTCCTGCGAGTATTTTTGTTTTCCCTTCTAAGAAGAACTGAAGCATCCACACTTTGGTCTTCCTTCTTCTTGAGCTTCATGTGGTCTGTGAATTATATCCTGGGTATTCTGAGCTTTGGGGCTAATATCCACTTATCAGTGAGTGCATGCCATGTATGTTCTTTTGTGACTGGGTTACCTCACTCAGGATGATATTTTTTAGTTCTATCTATTTGCCTATGAATTCCATGAATTCATTGTTTTTAATAGCCTAGTAGTAGTATTCCATTGTGTAAAGGCACCACATTTTCTGTATCCTTTCCTCTGCTGAAGAACATCTAGATTCTTTCCAGCTTCTGGCTATTATAAATAAGGCTACTAGAAAATAAAAGTATCATTTTTCTAGAGTTCAAGGATCTAGTTAATACTAATTGACTCAAATTGTTCAACTTCTTTTTACTATGGTAATGCCATATTCTGATTATTTGGCTGCATTTAGTAGTAAACTAAGGAAAAGGATAATTAAGCAATCATTGGAGTCTAAGACTCTCCAAAGCTGTCCAAATATCTATATTCAGACACAAAATATGGGTAGTGGAAGAATCCAGGATGTGAGGGACAATGGAGATACCTTAGTTTTTCTGCCATTTTGAAAATCCAATGCCAATGTATTTTCAATAGTTTATATATGCATGCATAAATATTTATCCCACAATCAATTTTTGTTATTTGGCACCATAGTCAAACTTTTATTAAAATATTTTTTCCGTTTGGTTCATGTGTTTTTCCATAGTTTAGAGAGATAAATACATAATGGACAGATAGATAAATAAATAATTAGGTAGACAAATAAATATTGACTTTCATATGAGGCCTAAATAGTGTTTAATAGGATGAAATATAGAGAATGGTGCAAGTTTGAGAATTTTTTTGTCCATAATTTTTTATAGTTTATAAATATAATTTTTTCAGTAAAATTTTTTAATCTAAGTTTTAATTGTGAGAGCCAATGTATTTTGTTAAATCTTATATACAGATTAGTCTACTTAGGATTACAAGAGTAACATACTCCAACTCAGGGAAGGACTTCATAAAAAGGCTATTTAGCCTCCATGGAAGTTTGAATAACTCATCCATTGAATCTTATATGCATGACACATGCCTAGACACTGAAGTCGATTAGCTCGTCACCAGATACTGGGATTTCAACAGAAAACAACGAGAATTTAGAGGCAATGACTTTCTTTTTCTGTTTTATTAAAAATATTTTATTTGAATTAATAAATGAGTGATGTGTTTATAGAATATCACCTATCCCTCTGACTGCTCCCATATCTCTCAATTCTGTCCCAAATCTATAACTTTACTTCAAAATTATTATTTCAAATGTGCATATAAGTCTATAGATGCCCATAATAACTATACAGATGCAATGTACTGTGCTGAGTTCTTGTAGTGATTCTCTTGTACACAGGTATTTAGGACTGACCACTTTGTCTTAGACAACTAATGAGAAAGCTTGTCCTTCCAGAAGACCAGCATTTCCTCTCAACTGCCACTCCTCACTCTTTGTAGCTCTTTCTGTAGAGCTGAGGGTCTGTGAGCACCTCTCATTCACATTGGTATTTCAATCCATGCTGCTGTTGCTTGAATATTTTAAAGCAAACTGCATTGTTGAGACTTTACAGGCACAGCTTGCCTGCATTCTCCTTTTCCCATAGTGTTCTCTGAGCCTTTTTATGAAGGTTACCAAATGGACTTAAGAGCCTCTCAGGGGAGTCCAAGAAACTTCAAAAACTGTATAAGCTAGTGGTCCTGTCCTTGAACAATTTAATAAGCTAGTGGTAATGTCCTTGATTGCCTCTAAGATGTTTAAGGTGGGGCTCTACTGTTGAAAAAACCATACTACCTCGTAAGTTTGACATAGCTCTTAGAGAAATTGAGATAGATATGACTTAGATGCTTAGTCAATGAAGACTGGCTATCAGTGCATGGGAGCTGCCATGCAATGTGCCAAAGTAGAAGAAAAAGATCTTTTTAAAAAACATTTTTGATAAATTTAGATTCAGGAGTACTTTTCTCTAAATATTCTGTAGGCTACAATGATTGCTAATAAAGAGATTTCAAATCACTTGATCTGTAAGTTATACCTGGCAAGTATATGTTATTTCTGTTCTTTTATTTCTTTCTTTTGAGGATTTGACAGGGCTAATCATATTGATTGATAGGTGGTAAAAGAGACTGCTGTGAAAACTGCCTCAGAGCAGTATGCTGCTGATGAAAATGGCTCAATTTATGATTTTTAAATAAAAAATGGAATAACTTTAGTATTAGTAGACACCTAGATTTCAGGGCAAATTATAATAAGGCTTCTATTTGTACTGATACCACTTAATAGTTAAGCTCAATTGCAAATGCCATGAGCATTTTCTGTGAAAAGAGAAAATAAGACTTTAAAGGCCAGGAAAAGTTCTTTTCCATTCTTATTCTTTAGGCTTTTGTTAAAATAAAACTGGAAAACTTATATGAATGGTTACCAGTGGTTACATGGTAAATTTTATATTGTTATTCTTTGATACATATATTTTTAAACTTTTATTCAGTTTCCTTGGAGATAAAATTATGTCCACAAATTGTTAATAAGAAGGCAAAATTAATAGCCCCTTAATTAGTACTTTTAAAAATTTATCTATGTCTGTTTTGAGTGTATAATAAATAAAATATTTGAAATGCAATACATTTTACAGCAAAAGATAATGAAAACATTTATGTTCTAGCAGAGAGCATCCATGCACTCTATGGGGATACATAGAATTCTTTGTGGTAAGTTTGTGTGTATTTGTTTTTCAATGAACAGTGTCCAACAGGAGACACTGAAACAAAAAAGATGCTCAGAACAAAATTGAATAAATGTGGGGATATAAATATTTTGATCATCATTTCTGTTTGGAAAATGATAAAAGAAATTGTGTCAAATATGTTCACAAATCTAACATAATTTTAGCTTTACTTAGAGCTGGTAACTTCCCAGTGGCACCCTGAAGAAGAAGAGAAATAGAAGGGCTTATGTAACTGCTTTTGCTTACTAGAGTAGCATATACATACATATATAATACACATATATTATATATACACATAGATGTGTAGTTGAAACTATACTACATAAAAACGTTCCATTTATATGTAGATGATTCATTATCTAATTTATTAAATATTTTATTTAAAAATATATTTCAACAGAAAAAGAAAAACTCTCTACAAGTGAATTTCCCTTATCTACAAGATTGACTGACCATAATGTAAGTTCAGAATAAAATATCACATGGATGTTAACATTTCCAGTTTAAGTACTTCTGATTTTTTATGAGTTTGTCTTGTGTTATGAAATCAGCAAAGATATAGTAATCTTGAATAAATCAGAATGTATCATTAGAATAAAAACGATATCACACATGAACAAATACATATGGTAAAGAGGCACTTGGGAGGCATGGCAGTGAGGAAAGTGACAGATTTTTATTTGAATTGTATATATTTCTTAATTCTGTAGGTTTGTTTCTATGTAATTAGCTGTTTGAATTAGAAAAGTGAAAGGAAATCTACAACATTTTCTGTGAATATGATTACAATAGTGATGTGGCTGATTTCAGAAATTCTACTAAAATTCATTGTTGGTTTTCATCTTGATTTCTTATTGACAAGAATCCATCTTAAAACAGTGGCATAGTAATGGAAAAACAAATACCCAACACAACCTTACACAAAAGTTAAAAGAAAAAACAGATGCAAAAGAAAATTGAGAAGACATAAAGAATTTGCCTTCAGAGGACCATTAGCTCCCTTGGATCACCCCACCACCTGTATTTGTAGTTAGTGAAG
This sequence comes from Mastomys coucha, assembly GCF_008632895.1. Lineage (NCBI taxonomy): Eukaryota > Metazoa > Chordata > Mammalia > Rodentia > Muridae > Mastomys > Mastomys coucha. The sequence continues at coordinate 93,826,461 of NW_022196915.1, read as the reverse complement.
TTAAACATGTGAATGACATGTGCCTTCCCATCATATCATTAGCATATTAATTTGAAAGTTCTTCACGCCATAAATTAAAGTGAAGGAGAGAGTTATTCTGAAACTAATGTTCAATTTTCATGTTTAAAATAAAAAAAAATGTACATTGCACAAAGACATGGATAGTAGTCCTAACTTTCCCAGCGATGATAATAGAATTAAACAAAAAAATATAGGGTGTGTTATGAGTGAAATTAAACCTTTTTGTTAAATGACACAGCTGAACTTTCTATTTCAATGTTTGCCAATAAACCCTTGGTTTCAGCAATGTATGCCACTAACTAAATGTAATAAAAACAAAAATTGAAAAATTTATTAAAGTAATATTAGATGAGAATGAATTCCATTAGGAAATGCAAACAAAAATATCTCCATGCTACTGACCTATAAAATATTACATAATAATGGAAAAATTATTCTAATGGATACATAAATCAAACAGAGGCACTCTTTGTCTTTACTTGGTAGAGAATGAGGTACATTGTGAGAAATCAATCCGTTTGTGTAACTTCAGATATGATTGCAAAGAGGCCCAGAATATACATATCTGCAGTAAGCACGTTCTCCAACATCTATATCTACTTAAAATGAATAGTGGATATTTTGATTAATGGAGCTTCATTGTCATTCAAAATGAAGTGGGTATCAATTATTTGTTTTTATTCCTTGAGATAGAATCTAATATACAGTCATGATCAATCTTGAACTCACTCTAGCTTTGAAGGGTGCATGTTGCTAATATGTCCCATATTCTGGATTTAGAATTATATACCACCATATGTAGCTTCATGGCTAAGTATGAACATTCATTTTCAAAGATGTTTTGCTAATATAAAAAATTGTCTATTAAGGCAAAATATTTTAAATTAATATATTAACAAAATTTTTATTTTTAATATAGTATCATTATTATAAATTTTTCTTAAAATATATTTATGATGACAAGTTTATAATATAGAATATAAGATGAAAAATATTAAGATACTAGAGAAACTATAGCTATAAAATTGTTTTATGTGTATTTCCTTATAAACATTGCACACAAATATTTATCAGTTCACCAACTGAATATTCTATGATACCCAATTAAATGGTGACCGTAAAATCTTCTTTTTAACTGGATCTTAGGTTGAAAAAAATTATCTAAATAAGTCACTTATATTCAAAAAAGTGTTAATTCTTAAATGAAAGCTTTGTTTCAATTGTAAATGTGAATAGATAAATTAACCATGTAGCATAACATAAAAAGAGAGAGGAAAATAGTCCCCTAGTGGGAAGAAAATGCGAAAGAACTAAAGAATTTAACATTCCATGTCAGTGCAATGTAATGATTTTCATTTGATCATATGAGAAATTAAAGGGATATGTTTCCCAAAATCATGACTGCAGTCAACACTCCCAATTCCCAAACTATAAATTCATTTATAAATTGAACATGAGGATGCAATTCTACAGACCTGAAGAGCTTAAGCTTACTGTTCTGTGTACTGCATCACAGATGTAGCTGCTTGATTATTTATTACCTATAAAATTTTGTGAGTTTCTCTGTGTGCAAGAATTTATGTCTTGCAAACACCTGACACAATCATGCATTACTGATGTGTACCAAAATATTCCTAAATGAGTAGGATTCTTTGTTCTCCATATATTTTTGGTCTGCTTTGGTTTTGGTAATATTGCATCTAAAGTCAGAGAAAACTAAATATGTCAAAGTACATATAGATAGAAATAGCAGGTTTCCTTATTTGGGAAGTTTCTAGTAATGAGTATGAGTATGACATACTCCTCTGATGTCATATACATGTAGTGTATTCTAGGTAAATCAATATATAAAATTATGTGCAACCTTTTGTGACATTGGAGAGACTACTCGCAGCACTCACATCTTCAATTATTGGTTTATTAAATGTCTTCTGACAAGTGGAGTTAGAAATATCATGGATCTTCCCCATACTATCTTGAATTAATTTCAGAAAAGTATTTATTTGTATCATCTTGGCTGTTCAATGAATTAAGTAGTAACAGATAGAAATCTAAGTCCATATTTCCATAAAAAGAATTATGAAGGGAGAAGGTAGACAACACATAGCTCTGAGGAAATACAATTCTGAGTGCATTTTTTTCTAGGATATAAGTAATCAATGAAAAGGACACTGAGTAGTGAATACCATACTTCAGTATCTCTGGCTGTTGGTAAAAAGATTTTGGTGTGCCTTGGGATTTCTTTGGTTTGTAAATTTCCTGGAAAGAGTTCTCTCCAGTTTCCAATAGGGAATAATCATATTTGAATTGTCTGTAGAGCATAAAGTTTTTGGAACTTTCATTTGTGAGAACTGATATACTGACACATAGATCATGTACTTTGATCACCTTCAAAATTTTCTTATATAAATTTAATTTTAGGTGTGCATTGGTAATATCATTACCTTAAAGTTTCAGTTCCTTCACTGGTACTGCAATGATAAATTTTGATTTGAATTTAGGTAAGAAAATAGGGATAAATTATAAATGTAGTCCATTTCATGTCATAGAATAAAGAATCATGCAATTGTCTCTTTTATTATGAGTTCCTTACTTTATATTACAATTTCTTTCTTTTTTTTTTTTTCCAGACAGTATTTCTCTGTATAGCCCTGGCTGTCTTAGAACTCACTCTGTAGACTAGGCTGGCTTTGAACTCAGAAATCTGCCTGTCTCTGCCTCCCAAGTGCTGCGATTAAAGGTGTGCACCACCACCGCCTGGTTACATTACAATTTCTTAACATTATTAATCATATTATTGACTTTTGTAAAATTTCCAGCTTTTAGGTCTCATCTTAAACATGGTGACTTTTCTGAAAATTCTATTAGTGTTTTTTCTTCAATGCATGCTGATTTTCTGTACAAATAGGACTAGATAATTCATACCAACCACATAAAGTAAGCTGACTCGAAATAAATAAAATGATAAAAGTTTAGCTTTTATTTTGTTATGTTATATCTAACATTTTGTTTGTTCTTTCTAAAACAGATATTTTCTTTATTGTACATATAGTTACTAAACATTATGAAGTTTAGTAAGCTGCCCAATGCTTTAAAATATAAATTTATTTTTGGTACCTTCATATATGTACATGATACATTCTGTTCATATTCATCTATCCTATTCTTTCTTGCCTTCTCCCTCCCTCCCTTAAACCCTTCTATCCCTTCACCTTTCCTTCCTTTCCTTTTCTTTCTTTTCTATTCTAGTACCCACTCAACTTTCATTTGTTTGTTTTGGTTTTGCTCTGTGGATTACTCTGTTTATCAAGGGCACCCTGCATGAGCATGGGTGTTAACATGCAAAGTGGCTCCTCTCAGCAATGGTATCCCACAAACCCTTCCACCACCTATGGCTACACACTCTCTCAGTCTTCTACAAACCCTTTCAGCCAATTATATCCTTTGAGTTCTTAAGTGACTGGGCCATGTCAGGCTCATAAGAAAATGTTTCACCTGGCTGTGGTGGCACACACCTTTAATCCCAGCACTTGTGAGGCAGAGGCAGGCGGATTTCTGAGTTCGAGACCATCCTAGTCTACAGAGTGAGTTCCAAGACAGCTAGGGCTACACAGAGAAACCCTGTATCGAAAAAATAAAAAAAGAAAGAAAGAAAGAAAGAAAGAAAGAAAGAAAGAAAGAAAGAAAGAAAAAGAAAATGTTTCATTGTCCTGTTGGAAGACTCTCATATTCATCCTGGTCTCTCTTTTTTTTTTTTTTTTTTTTTTTTGGTTTAGGTTCTTTTAGCTTGAACAGACTGGCATGGTATCTCTTATACTTAAACCCTCAATATTTATGCTTTCTCTGCATGTTGACAAAACAGGTGTCTCTGCATTACCATCTTTCATTACAAAAGGAAGCTTCTTCAAGCAAAACTGAGGGCAGACCTAGTCCAGGGCGATAAACTTTAGGACTCAGTTTGACAGCATGGTTATTTAGCAAATCTGCTCCGGAAGTCTTTCTGTCTTAATTGCATCTGTTATATTCATTTACATTTCTACATTCATGCACACATTTAACATTTATTTTTCTGGGAATTGTTTGTCCATTTTATGCCTTGATCCAACAAAAAATAAAAAGCAATATATTTGCTATTCCTTCATATAACAACCTCTCAGTTTAATTTAATCTGATTTCTTAAATTATCTCTGTATGTTACTATGAACACTGGAATTAAGATAATTAAGATAAAAAGTAAAATCAACTTCCTAACTAATATGCACCAAACAGTATATGGATAGAAAAAAGTAACAATGGATTTTTCATATACTCAATTTACACTATAATTGTATTCATGTATTTCTAATTGATGAAAACAAACTGGATTTATTTGGAGAGTAGAATATAGTCATAGAAACTAAAAGAATATATATTGCTCACTATTATATGAAATTCTGAGTGTGTGCAAGTTGCAAGGTAGCCCAATGGACTTATTTCAAAGGAAATTTTAGATGATAATTTGCATCAAGATTGAAGTTGTAAGGTTAGACACATACAAATTCAAAGATGAGTATTTGTTATGACAAATGGCAAGACAGTGACATTCAGTCCGCAACAAACAAAATGAAATAGTCCCCACTTATTGAAAGCTCAGTTGCATGACTATATATAATTAAGACACAAGAAATTTCTGTCTGTTAAATTCTTTCTGGATTGGCTTGATTATACTCACTCTTAAGCAATCTGCAATCTATTCAGAATCATTGTAGATATCTCAGATTTGATTGTTTTAATTATAACTCTGTGCTTCGTGTAACAACTCCATTTCCTTTTCTATAATGGAGAATCTAATGGCTTGTGTGAACTCTCCTTCTGTCTGCCATTTATGCCTCTGCCCCCACCACTCACACACTCATACACAGAGAATCAACTCCTACATAGCTATGCCTCTCAACAAAATTGTACTTTCTTTCAACTTAGGTTTCCTTGAAATATGCACACAATATAAATTCAAAGTTAAAACTTGTCCCTCTGTTTATTCTCTTCCGTGGGTTTTTAGAAGGTAATTTTATTCTAAGCTTCATAATTCTTCCTGGTCTCTAAAAGTTATATAGTTTATTCCCTTCACATATTCTTGGTGAGCTGGAGGATTAAATTGAATTGAATGTTGATGGTAGAAAATCCATCATAAAGTAGAGGATGTTATAAATTTAATTTAGTTATTTAACTTAGACTCTTGTGTTTTCCCACATTGCTGCCATCAAAAATGGGCTTTTGTAAAATATGTTTCTGATTATCTATATTTAGATCTGATACTTCTGTTAAGAAGTAGGTTGGTGGGTGGGGAAACACTGTCATAGAAGCAGGGGGAAAGTGGATAGGGGTTTACAGGGGGTGGGAAGCCAGGAAAGGGGATAGCATTTGAAATGTAAATAAAGAACATATCCAATGAAAAATTTAAAAAAAACAGAATGTTGGGGTGAATTTAATTACAACCAATAGCCTCATCAATATTTTGAGTGTTGTCATTTATATTTGTACTTTTTAAACATTGTTATTGATCAGAGCTACCTGTAGATCTTTCTGAAACAGATAACTGAGTGTCCCATCTACAGAGCTCCTGATTAGCCCTCCCTTTTGTTGAGGGCATTTGAAAGCAACCTTTCTCACTAGGTTTCTCTGACTTTAATATACATAGCTGTTGCATGGCTTGCCCCTATGTAAAACTCTATATGCAACAGCTCTAAAAGGCAGCACAGGCTGAGAGCTACCATTTTTTGAAATAGTGTTTCCAAGCAACTCACCCCAAACTTATACTCAGTGGTATCAGAATCAAAAAGCCAGGGTACTGTTGTTATATAACGAATTTTCATAGAACGTTCCAAATATGCATATAATAAGTTATTTGTTATCACTATTACCTGTTTTCATCATCCTTTCACTTTCCCTGAAATCTTCTTCTCTGTAAGTCTTCTTCCTCCTCCTCCTCCTCCTCCTCCTCCTCC